>NW_028324309.1:16540625-16707500 GCF_058129835.1 Hydra viridissima
AATAATTCAATTAAGATGTGCTAATGTGTTTTTAATATTGAAATGCCAAATCTTTGTTTTCTTCGTTTTTGGATTATAAATATGCTTGAACAAACTTAGTAAAAAGTTTGTAAATAAAGATCAACTGTTCTATATCAAAATATGTTCTATGTCAAAATGTTCTTTTGTCATCAAAGCATAATTTCTTTGAAGTTAATATAAAATATTGGACTAATAATTTAATTTAGTAAATATTTTGTATAGCTGAATAAAGTTTGATACTATTTTTTAATTTCTTGTTTATAAAAGTGCGTTTTGATTATATTTAGACTAAAATTTTAAAAAATAATATAAAATGTCAAAGAAACGTAATTTATCACTAGAAACGCGTTCTTCAATTGTTGCTCTGGCAAAAGATAGTCGTTCTACTAGATATATTCAGAAATTGTTGAAAATACCGCAATCTACTGTGAGTGATACTATTCATCGGTTTAAATGTACTGGTACAAATAAAGATAGGAAAAGAACTAGACGTCCCTGCAAAACATCAAATGCTGAAGACAAGTCGATTGGACTCTCATGTAAACGAAATAGACGATTAACAGCCCAAGAAATAACATCTAACTTTAATGCTGCTTATAATAAAACTATTTCAGAAAGAACTGTAAGACGCCGCTTGAAAACTATTGGCTTAAATGAGAGAGTGGCTGTTCGAAAATCTCTTCTAAAACAAATAAATCGGAAAAAGAGGCTTCAATGGGCTCTAGCACATTCAAATTGGACAGATATAGACTGGCGAAATGCATTGTGGACGGACGAATCCAAATTTCTTGTTCTTGAAGCGACGGACCTATGTGAGACGAACAGCTACTGAAAAACTTCATCCGCAGTGTATACAGCCTACTGTCAAACATGGTAGAGGTTCAGCAATGGTATGGGGCTGTTTTGCTTTTAATCAGGTTGGTAATCTCGTGAAAATAAATGGAGTTCTTGATAAGAACGGATATTATAAGATATTATTTAGACATGCCGTGCCTTGTGGAAAGCGTCTAATTGGCCACGGGTTCACCATGCAACAGGATAATGACCCAAGACACACAGCTAAATACTGTACAAACTATTTGCAAAAAAAAGAAGCTCGCGGAGAACTCAAAATTATGACATGGCACCCACAATCCCCTGATCTTAACCCAACGGAGTTACTATGGGAGCAACTGGATCGTGAGGTAAGAAAAGAGTGTCCTACATCAACAACTCTTTTGTGGTCAGTTTTTCAACGAGTGTGGAAAAATATTCCTCCAATTTCTTTGGATAATTTAATTAAACGTATGCCAAAACTTGTTTGTGCAGTAAGGAAAGCAAAGGGTGGATTTTTCGATAAAAAAAAAAAACAAAACTTTTCTTCGTGTTATATTGCAAAAACTTGTTTATTTATATCATTTGTATCATAGCTTTAAACACGTTGATTAGTTTGAAATTATTTGTAATTATGTTTGGTAAAATTGTAATTAGTTAACTTGTTTTTTATACCTTTTTTTACAAAAAACAGAATGACCGGAAACTTTTGCCGGGCAGTGTATATGATTTAAAACTACTGCAATAATGTTTGTCTCATAGTTATGTGCTGATGTAACAGATTCATGCTTCTAATTTTTATTTAATTACATGAGTTGAATCAAAACTGAGTAAAACTTCCTGTTTTTTCTCTTCAAGTTGATTGAAGTAATGAGGTAAATTTCTATGTTCGAAATTGCCGTATACTTTGAATATAAATCACAAGTTGTTGTTTTATGTTGTTTTTTTTACCTCTGATGACGTTATGAACGTCATCAGAGTTAAAAAAAAAAAAATAATTATGAATGTGTTGAGGCACGCTAAAGTAAATCCCATAGTTTGTTCGGAAAAAAAAAGGAATGAATATAAAGTAGAGTTGAATGTCTGCCCGATTGTAATTTGTTATATTTTTCTAGAAAAAATTTTTTTGGCGTAGAAAGTAATTAAACTATTAGCTCTCAAATTGGGGAGTAAAGCCTTTAAAGTATTTACGTTTTAACTCCTGCGAATCGAAACTATAATGGTACGAAAATATTTCGATACGATGTTGATTATCGAAATGTTATCGTTATAGTTACGATCATTTATTGTAACAAGTAAAATGTTATCGTCATTCTATTGATAAGTTATCATAAAGTTACGATAATATCTTTAATATAATTACGATAGCTTATATATAGTTATGATAATATCTTATATATAGTTACTTTTCGTAACTATAACGATAACATTTACGATAATCAATATCGTATAATATTATCGTATCGCCATAATTTCGATACGCCGGAGCTTACATACGTTACAACTTTTACATGCAATAAGTAGGTACCAATATTAAAAAAATGTAAAAATCTAAAAAGTAATGCATCAATATTTAAAAAAATGTAAATGTTTAAAAAATTCATAGACATTTTAGTGTTGCTTTTTAAAATCAGATTGAGAGTTCAAGATTTTGAATTTGTACTGATTTTGCTGATATTTTTTACACTAATTTTAAAAACACTTTTTTTAAAATTCTAATTTTGTAACACCTGTTTGAAAGCTGTATGAAATGCAATGATGCGTTTGCTGTCTTCTTTTGCTTGTAAAAGTTTAATAGATAAAAAAATCTATGGATTGTAGGATTCTTTATATAAAATAGCAATTTAAAGATAAATAACTTTACGTGTTAATTGTTTACAAGAAGAAATTGAATCTAAATATAAAATAGAACAGGGTATCTTTATTAGAGATGATGATGCTGAAATGAGAAATATAATGCTAATGCAAGATTCTTCTAAATTTATTTAAAGTGTAAAAGAGAAATAGCTTTGGGCTCCCTCCACACTTATATGCTCCTTTTGATGCTATGCTCTCTCTTGATGAATCTCAGTGAGTTTCCGAAAAATTGTAAACATTTTTTCATTATTTGATACAATTAGTCCGTTCTTTTTAGAGAAAAACGATGGACCAGTTTCTATCAAATAATGAATGTAATGTAATTGAAAAGAGTTAAATAGGTTTGGGGTCAAAGAGTTAAATAGGTTTGGGGTCTAGCATTTATCAGAATCAAAAAATTGATTCTTGCATAAGAACCTCTCCCTCGTAGTACATAAGCTCCCTTGAAAGTGGGAAAGTGAGAAATTTTTAATCGGTAGTTTTTATTTTATGAAATCATAAAAAATTAAATAACGCAAAATTTAAAATGTAATCTAAAAGGAAAATAAATTGTGAAACGAAATTTTTTTGTATAGTTCACATATTGTTATCTTCATGAAGTAAACATTTGGAATTGATATAACATTGGATTCGCTATTATTGTTTCCAGGATTTTCGGTGAAAGCAAAAGCAACTTTGCAACTGTACAGGGTGCGGCGCCGAAATCGGACAAAATTCAATTTAAAACTTCTCCTGCTCTATAACACATGTCGAGGCCGTGACTGGCGTTCAAATAGCTTCTACGCATGTATTAAAAAGTCATAACATCGAAACACTCGTAATGTTGAAACCAAGTGTTTGCGCTGTTTGCTTGATGATAGAAATTATGTGGCTCTTCAAGTAACCGAGATAAACTGTGTATGTCATGATCATGAAGTACAATAAGCCATAGGAGTCCAAAGAGGGTTCTGCAACATCAGCGAGGAAATATCACTTGAAAAAGTTTATTTGGGCGTTCTGATAAATGTAATAACGTCGTGGATGGAAACTGCATCATTTAGAAGACCGTAAATTTTCCAGCAGGGCGGTGTGCCTATCCACATGAGTCATTTGGTTCAAAATTGGTTGTCGGACAACGTCGACATGATTTGATCATTCAATTTTGATTCCACCTCACACCATCAGCGTGGATGCTTGCTTTCTTAATGTTATTGGGGAAGTCAAAACTAGCCTTTAGGAATGAAATGTTCTGTTAGCTTATGACCAGATTAACCAAACCTCTGTTGGAAGTTTGCTCTACCAAAGCGGATGGGACTGATTTGATTGAATGTTACCTTTTTGTGAGGCATCCTTAAAGACAATTACTTCAAAGTTAACTTTTCTGCTCCTTATGGGTTTGCCTCAGCCATCCTTAGATTTTCACGACGTGTACCATCCTCAGGGGGTACAAATATTTAAAACACTTCGACCAATAAAAGTTCATGTATCGGGTATTCTACGGGTATTTTCTACGGATAATTTACGGGTATCAAGTATCGGATATTAAAAACAATCGGGTATTACCCGAAACGGGTGCTTTATAACTTTCGGGTAACTACCCGTATATTTAAATTCGGGTAATATCCGAAACAACTACCCGGATCCGAGTTCGGGTCTCGGGTCCCTACTTGGGAGCATTGTTGTGTTTCTAAGAATATTCTTAAAAAATAGAATTTAAAGTGGCATATTGTTGCATGTGTGGTTTATGTAGAACAACTTCAAGAAATCGATTGCACAATACTATGTTAAAGAATTCTTTAAAAAGTCCTCCCCATTACAGACAACATCGACAGTTTTTATAAACTTAAGATATTAACAACTGCTTCTTTTAGAGTAGCAGAAATATTTTTAGGGGTGATTTAAATACATAAGTGTTTGGGTTTTTCTTAACTCATAACTCACAGTCATTAGTGGAACATAAATTTTGAATACTAAAATACTTAATACAAAAAAGCCTCAAAAAAGCCACCGCTGCCACATGGCGGAGACCGGGGCTAGTTGGCTACAATTTTAGTTTTTGAGCTCTGTGCATTTCTGGGTGAACTTTCTTGAGGATATCACATTGTACTTCAAAAGAATATGAATTTGGCAAGAACATTCAAGTGTCAAACATTAAAAAAATAAATGGTGGCCAAAAAAGGACCTCCAAAAAAGAAAAAAAATATGTGCTATCTTACCCCGGCGCGGGGTAAGTTGCCTATACTATTAAGGTAAGTTGGCACACCATGTAAAAAGAGACAAGTTTAGCAACATTAAGCATCTATTTCAAGCGCAACTTTTTTGTAAAAACTCTTGAGAATTTGAATCCAACAATATTTTTTGACATTAACTTTATTTCCCCTTAAGTTGATTGAATAGACTTTTCATCTGTTAAAAGTCTCAATAGCATTTTTTGTAACATTTATAGAATTTACAGGCATGTGTACTTTTCTTTTACAATTTCTCATGTCTGTAGATAAATAGTGTTATATTACTTAAGTGAATTTACAGCTAATGCGAAAACTTGTAAGTTAGCACATGTTGCCAACTAGCCTCGCGATTGTCGTGTCAACTAACCTCAAAAGCTTTTAGTTCAGAAAATGGCTTTTAAATCCCCAAAAATGCGAAATATTGAGAAACAAAAAATGTGACTTGTTAGAGTGAACCATACAACACTTACATCTATTTGAGTTTACTTGTAGCGAATGCTATTCCTTTTTAAAACTGAAAAAGTAATTTAATTACAAAAATTAAAAAGTTAGTAAAAAAACACAAAAATCGCTATAACTTCTATGCGCATGCGCTTATAGACCCGATACAACATTGAAAGATGAATTAGTTAAATGGGAGGGTTCCATTTGAATTTTGGAAATTTTTGGTGGAAAATTCCAAAGTTAAACGCAGTGTGTCGACTTACCCCTGTAGCCAACTAGCCCCGGTGTCCCCTACTTTTTATATTTTTTATTCAACTTAAATTCACTTTTTGTTTTCGAAATATTTTAAATTACCAACTTCATCGAATCTGATAATTCCCGTTAAGAGGGAAACATAAATGATCGCATCGAAATGAGGAAATGGCTAAGTAGCAATTAAAAGTGATAGAACGGACTTGTTTCTATGGAACGTTTTTAAGCTGATTTGTTTTGCATGTGAATTCAAAGCGCATTCAAATCAGGTACACCTCAAAAACTATTAATGAAAAAAAAATTAATTAAAATAGAAAATTTTCCAACCAAGAGCTCTATCATCAAAAGTTGCACAATCATCTATGTATACTACTTCACAATCATCTATGTATACTACTCAAGTCTCGCGAAAACTTTTGTGTTCAAATTTAGTTGTTAAGTTAAATTGCGAAAATAGTCTCTTAAGTAGCAGATAGATTTATGTAATATAAGAGCCAGAGTTGGCGTTAGAGGGAAGGCGGAGGTTAATAAAAATCATTTTTTTGAGTATCTTTTTTTGATAACCAAACTATATAGTTTTCGATGTGCGTACAAAATTTCTCTTTTATATAGCAAACAAGTTTCACTGATCGTTTTGAAGTGCGTCGTTGAGAGCATTTGAGCGCATTCTACATTTAAAGATTTATGCAGAAATACAGATATTCTAACTTATTTAAGTACTCTATGCATATAGGGGAGAACCTTAATGAATGGGACGATTATTGAATGGGACAAACTCAGATTCTTATAGAAGCAACAATGTAAGGATATTCAAATTCCTGTAGCAAAGAGTGATAGAAACAAGAATTCAACTGACCGACTCATCCATCCTATTGCGCTATGACCGTAATGGTATTGGATGTTTTTGTGTTTTTGAATATAAAAAGTAATTTTTAAAAATATTTTTGTTTTTCTGATTTTGCAACAACTTTTGAAGTTATGGAAAATAAAATTCCATCCTTAAATAGAGTCTCTAGTGCTAGAGTGTATAAAGCATTCAAGCTTAAAAAATGGTGTTTTTGGTGTGACTAATCATATTTGGATAAAGTGATGCGCATATTGAATGGGACAAAATACTACTAATTGAATGAATTTAATAAGGTATTATTTACAGCTCAGCAGAGGGATGCTGCAGTCCCTTACTTTTACCCCCATGGGTAATGGGTATTATTTACACACTTTATACTGTAATACTTTACTTAAATAAAAATAACTAAATATAATAATCTAAAATGAGAAAGTTCTACTTTGATTGAAATTAAATTAGAGTTAAAAAGTTTAAAGTTAAAAATATTTTTTGTGCGGTCTTTATATATGTATCTACATATTTAACTACATTTACAATTAATAAACTAATTTGAAAAATGATTGAATTAAACGTTCATTTTTAGTTCTTTAATGTTTTTCCCATTCAATGAGTCATACTTAATGAATGGGACAAATGTCATGCTCCAATAAAACTCTCTTTTTACCAATAGCCAAATGCAAATCCATTTTTTTTGTTTTACTATATCATTGAGCAAGAGTCGGTGGTTGTCAAACATATTTAAATTATTATTAAACAATTTATCTACGTTTAAAAAGCATTTTTGCTAAAACTGTCCCATTCATTGAGGTTTTCCCCTACTCTAATTCCAAGGGTGCCAAAATAACAGTTTAAGAAACACACTTAACTGCAAAATTAACGCACCATTTATAAATTCCGACTTATTTTGTATTTCCAGGATTTATAAATTCCAACTTATTATGTATTTCCAGGATTTATCAACTACAATGATGGTAATAATGTTTATTGTTATGACTTTTGTAGGTTTTATTCCGTTTCCCTTATTTAACTTAAAAATTATAGCAGCTTTTCATAAATAGCATGTTTTGCTGTAATTAAACCTCACTTTTAAAAGAAAAGGATGTATTGCTTTTAAATTGTTTTAACCGTAGAAAAGATAACTGTTATTTGAGCAACACATCTGTTCGCTATGCAGCGTTCTAGACGAAATTTAAGTCGTGATGTATGTGTTGCAATTGTTACTTTGTAATTTGCAGAGACTAATGATCACGTTAGACAACTTGGCCAAGGCAGACCACGAGCTGCCAATGCCGTCGAGACCAATTTTTAATGTTTAGAACATTGAGAGAAAGATTCACTACTCCACAAAGTCTCCAAATACAACTTTCTGAGGTTCATGGAACTGCTGTTAGTTAAGATACCATAAGAAGAAGACTTCGTGCTTTAAATTTACGACCTCGGGCAGCAGCTAATGGTCCCAGATTGTCTGTACACCACCGAAGAAACAGACTGGTTTTTGCAAACAGGCATATGAAATGGGAAATGCTGAGTAGAATAGATTGAAAAATTGATAAGTTTCCTCGCCACTTTTAAAAGTAAAGAAATAAATCAATGCTCCTTCATTCATCAAATCATAAACGGGAGTAAGCTACTGCATAATTGTAAGCGCAGGTAGATAAAGCATAATCTCAAAAACAAGTAGATAACAACATATTTTGTTGAATGGAAATAGAAATTATCATTTAAGATGATAAATTTAACACTTTTCCAACACATACTGAAAGTCCTCCCTTTTTCTTCAGTCTCCCCCCCCCCCCCCCCTCTCCAAATTATTTGATGACCATATGGCATCGTCAAAGAAGAAAGAAATGTTGCAGAAATTCTCTAATGCTTTTTGTTTGAATCTCGGTAAGTTTTCGTCAGTATTGCTGATTTTGCAACTTCCAAAAAATAACTCATCGAAAATGCTCAAGAGTTGATTTAAGTATCAAATTAATATAGACCTAAACGTTTACTGACCAAAAGCAATATATTTTAAAATGTAACCAAAAATTTAACTGTTTTCTCGATTTCTTTTTGTACAAACAATTAAAAAAAACAAAAAAAAACTGCAAACTTATTTTCACCCTCCAACAATCCCAACTTCCTACGTTTTACTATGAAAAAAATGCCAACTTTTTTATTATGAAGAAATGCTGACATTTCTGTTGCTTTCAAATGAATAAAAAAAAAAAAAGATATATATTTTGTTGTTGTTTATACAATTATTTCATTCTTGTAAAAACCATCTTCTTATGAAACAAACGAAAAAAAGTTATGTATAATAAAAATGCTTCTTTTAAAAGATAGTTAAACGAAAGATTTACCTCGCTAACTGTCGTCAGCAAAAAACACATCAACAGCAATGAAATTATTTTATGGAGTGCAATTAAAATCATAGTAAAATTTGAAATGCTTTTTTTCAATCAAAAAATCTTTACCATCAACGATTTGTGTTTGTTAAATTTGTAGATGCTTTGAAATTCTCATCTTTTTGTTTGTTTTAACAAGAGGCTTTTTTTACACGGATAGGAAATTTAGATTACGTAACAAAAATGTAAAATTATTTCTTAAGCAAACAAACTCAAAAATCGTTAAAATTTTCACGCAAAGTAAACAATGTTGATAATTAACCACCGTTCGTGCGTAATTATTGCGACGATGTATAGAGTGAAAAATTATTGTCATGATTATCAATGTAATATGACATCGCGTCCATCACTTCATCTTGGATAAGGCTTGTACAAACGTTTATGAAACAGTACAAGCCATTCTTGATAGAGCAAAATAAAGCACGGTTGGTTGGTTACAACAAACTCAGCCGTCAAACATCGCCCACTTTGCGCAGTTACTTTTGTGCATGTTGGTGTACCCTGATTAAATTTTCGGGTAACTTCATAACTGCGATTAACAATGGAAATATTAATTTTACAGGACATTGGATAAATCATCATTAATGTTTCATCTCCAATTATATCTTTAAATAAACTTGGTATTTATATATATATATATATTTTTATGATTATTATTATTTAAGAGTGCGTTTGTTCTTTTTATCTTTTTTGACCTGACCTCATTTGTTCTTTGCAAGAAAATTTACCATTGCGAAACTTTTATTCGCGTTCAATCTGCGCGATAAATGAGAAGAAATGTGCATTAAAAAAAAAAAAGAAAAACATCAGAAACAAAATGAAAATTTCGAAAATTCCTTTAGGATAGTCGAAAAAAAAAAAAATTGCAATTGTGTTTATATATCTATAAAATTACCACGTCTGCAAAAAACCCACGGAAGCCATGATGCGTTTTGAAATAATTTTTGTGTTGGTTCTTCAATGCTTGAACGTCGGTAAGCTTTTTCATCTGCAGTAGTTAACTTCCGTTTGAAATAGAACAAATTTGTTCTATTTTAACTTCCGTTTAAAATAGAACAAATTTGTAATGAAAAATCTTTTTTCGAAAATTTATTTAAAAGAGCCGCCCAAAGAAGTTTTGGGCGGTTCTTTTGAACTTTATTATCAAATTTGCTGCAACTTTTAAATGATTTCTGAAAATATACTTAAATTGTTTTATATTTTTGTTCCGCTTTAGACCGGGGTCCGTCCCTTAGATATATAAATACTAGTTTTTAACTTTACACTTTTTTTTTAGTCTAGTTTTTTTTTTTTTTTTTTTTTTCTTGCTTTTTTTTTTTGTTTTTTTTTCACAATTTATTAGCGAAGTCAAATGAGGACGATGAAATTCTTGCAGAAATTATTCCAACAACAAAAGCTCAAAAACAAAGAAGAAACCAGGTCAACGGTTATTTTCTCATGAACAAACAAAACACGCAATACCCAAGTTACACTGAGGCCTCTCGTATGAATCTTCCCGTCAGTGCGGCAACCAAAGACGCTTCGTATAACGTTAAAAATGATGCATACGCTATAGCAAGCGACGTTGATAAATACGGGCTTTATGAATACACATCAGATAACACCGGTATGGCAGATCAACTTAAAAAACTTATAAATAAAGCTCATCGTGGTGATGAAAATGGTTTATCACAAGATCAAACATTAGAAAATCAAGCCAATCAGATGAACGCTAAAATAAATAAATACATTGAAAGTAGTTTGGACACTCGGCCAACAATCGACCCACTTGAATCACCTGTAGGATTCAGTCCCATCACTCCAACCATAACACCGTTAACGAACAACCAACAGAGTGGGGTGGCGGTCATTACCATCCCTAATACAATGACCATCGAAGATGAACATGGTAGAGAAATCGACTCAATCAAAGAAGACATGATGATAAATGACAATCCTGTTAAAGAAAACACATCTTTAAAAAGTAGTTCATTGGAAGCGTTAAGAAAAATTCACTATAAATACTTACATTCACCGAAGCCAACTGCAAGCGTGATTCGTCATGCTCCTACGACATCATTAACATTCAAGCTGTATAAAGCATTAAAAACAAACAAGAATTTTTTGAAAAACGCTCAACAACTTTTGTCAGGATATCAAGAAAATGGCGTTGAGCTGCTCGAAAAAAACAGTTCCATTTCCAATGCAATTAAAGATTATAATTCGCAATTAAAGCAAAGTTACTCAGCTACTAAAATGAATGGTGCCAACCACCAAGTTACTCTAGACCTCGATTCAAAAGCCAATCAAAATAACCACTTGATTAAGTTAATCAAAAAACTGATAAGCAGCGAGGGAGATCCAAAGCAACAACAAAAATTAGAATCTGAGCAAGAAAACAAGAGTAATGCTAAAGTTCGTTTGACCATCACAAAAGAAAACACAGAAGATCGAGGTACGTCATTAAAGTGCGAATCTTTTCAATTTTCCAGGTTGTCATTTTATGAACACCTTTGTATACAACTTTTTTTTTTTTATTGAGCATTTTATGGTTTTAAAAAAAGCAACCGTTTTTAAATTAAGCGTAATTAAACGCTATAACGCTTATAGAAAGCGTTGTTAGGCATGTAGTTATTTACAAATACTAATTGTCGGGTTTTTAGAAGTTGGCAGTAAGTCATTAACTGAAGATTCAAAACTCGAAACAAGTAAAGAAGGCGAAGAAAACGGTGAATCTAACGAAGCTTCAAATGCTGAGATTAAAAAAGAGAGGGAAAAAAATCAACAGCTTCTTAACGAAATTAAAAAATTATTGAAGACTGAAAGTATTGAAACTACACAAGAAGATTCATACCAAGAAGAAGCTAAATTAGGTACTGACGTCTACGACTTTTTAAAAAACACAGACGAATTAAAAACGTTTCTTTCTAAAAACACAAACGGAAAAGCAAATTCTGAATGGATAAGAAAATTTTCAAAGCTTGGAACAGAGTTTCCACCGAATCCAGTCAAGGAACCAATTTTAAACGTCACAAGCATGAACTCGAACACGGGGTTTAAAAGCGAAGAGAATAAAAAAGGGGATAGCATAAAAACCATAGACGAAACAAAAAAAGACGATGAAAACGTGGACGAAGAGCTGCATGAAATAGAACGACAAAGAGAATTGCTCAAGGAGAAAGAGAAAAAACTGCAGAAAATAAAAGAAGAAATTAAAAAAAAACACAGCAAATCAAATGATAAAAGCGAAGAGGAGAAAGAAAAAGTAAGCAACGCCCGATCAAAACAGTTGAAAATAGAAGAATCTAACGCTAAAAAAACAAAGCAAGTTTCAAATTTAATTGAAAAGAGTGCAAATGAGTATCAAGTCGATGAAACTTTAAAGAAAAAGAACGAACAGCGCCACGAAAGGAAAAAGCTATTAAGACAAAATCAAGTAAATTATAAAAGTTCGGAACCTGAAAGTAACGAAAAAATTAAAATTAATCATTCAAAGTATTCTTCCGAAAATGATGAAAAAACAACTAGTTCAGATTACAATAAGCAAAACTCACTCAGACTTCCAATTAACAACCCAAAACCAAGTTTGTCTGATTCGTTTGTGCCTCATGCAAAGTTTTTTAGCAACGATGATATGAACGAACCAACTTCTATTATAAAAGAATCCAGCAACGTAGTGCAAGAATCCAGCAACGTAGTGCAAGAATCCAGCAACGTAGTGCAAGAAAGTCCTCTCATTATTTCCAAACAATTAGACACCAATTTAGAAAACTCTTGGGCAGATGATTCACAAAATCTTATTTCTTCAGTAACCTCTGATACCGTTGGGGAAACTAAAAACTCTATATTAACTGCGAGAAAACGTGTTAACCATGAAGCGAACAAAGGTTTGAATGAAAAAGAAAAAGAAGCGGAAAGTTCTCCTTCAATTTCTTTGGCTACACTTAAAGCTTTTATTAAAGGTGATGTCGAAAATTCCTCTAAGCTGCATAACCTCGCAGATAGCAGTGCTTTAGAGCAGAGGAACTTAACCGAGAATCAAGACCAAGTTAGTTCATCTGAAATTCTTCTAGATCGGTCTATTTCTTCTGTTCAAAAAAATTTCAGAACTGATGAAGATCTGAGCAGGAAAAGGTTTATTAAGCCGATTTCAAACCACCAAATTATGATTGACGTCGGCGCTTATAAAAAAAGTTTTAACGACAAACCTGAAAATCCGTATTTCAAAGACCCAACGGAAAAACTAATTACGAAAGAAAAAGTAAGTGGCACACCTCCGACCGGAGGGTCTGCAAATTATACAACGAAAATAAGTTCAGAAAAAAACCAAACAGAAAAATCATCATCGTTAAATTTTAGCCAGGTTACGGAGAGTAGACTTTATAAACCTATTATTCCGCAACATGCTTTTAAAAAGAAAAAACATCAAAAGAAATATCACCGATTTTTAACACCACGCGCCATGAAAAGCAATGTGTTTAATGAAAGGAACGTCATTATCCCTGGTTCCACTTACACGAAATTCACAGGTTCCTCTTGGCTTAAGGAAGGAGGCGATGATTATACTGATCCTACAGATATAACTCGTTCAATTCTTCCGAAAATTGATGTTCATCTAAGAAAAGGAAAATCGTTAAAAACTCCAATAGAAGCTGTATTTGATATTATAGGTTCAGAGGAAAACCGACGAGACAGTATACTAAATATCCCAGTGGAAATAGTTAAAGATCCAGTTGACGTTCTTAAAAACAATAAAAAAATACGCATAGAAATTGTTAAAACTTTACCGATCGAATATCCTCTGCGCAAAATAGACCAGCCCCTAGCAGCGAACAATCGAGAAGACCAAACAGCTCGTGATAAAATTACGTTGCTCCCAAAATCTTCAACAATAAAAAGTCTGAAAAAAGTATGAAATTAATCTTCTCGTATTTATTGTGGAAATCACCTGAGGCATTTTAAAAGATACCTCTTCTGATGAATATCTTGATACGAAAATCGCTAAATTTAAAGAAAACAATCGTTGACACCTTTCGTGCACCGGTACTTTAGAACCTCGTCGTTAAACTTTAACATTTAACTCTTTTTTTGAAGGGCATTAAATTAAAGATAATCAAAGTGTTATTTGCAATGTGGCAATAACATCGAGGCTTCGTTTTTATCACCTCGTCAGAAGTAATTTGCAAATTTATTTTCTTTAAAAAGAAGAAACTTAAAGGATTTTTATGTATAAAAAAATGTTATGAATATTTATTGTGAACTTGATCAGTTCATATTTTTCAACTTTTTTGCTTTAACTCTATCGAAGATATTAAGGTTTCCGATTTTATTACCAAACCAGAGTTGGTCTAATTACGGCAATACTGAAATTATGAATATGACGTACATTAAATATAAAGGATATTGTAAACCATCCGCAACTATTTCAGTGGAAAACAGAAGATACTGCAGAATTGATTTTTAACCGTAAAACTGAAATCTTCTGAAGAGGAAAAAGTAGTAAAATTGTAAATAAATATACAATGAGTTAATTTTAAAAACTAAAGAGAGATGTTTGCTTTTATAAACTTATTTCGTGTAAACTTTTTCGGCTTGTAAACCGTTTAAAGTTAAAAAATGTAACCATAATCTCTGTAATAAAGAGCGCGAAAATATTAGAACTCTCTCGAACACAGATTGTATTTTCATCGATCGTCGAATCATGAACGATAACAGTAAGCCATACATCGTTTTAATACCGTACTGTTGTACTCCTTCGTGAAACTGCAATAAAACCTAATTCTTTTACAAACACCTCTAAAATAAAAATATACTTTATTATTGTTAAAGATTAGCTTTAAACTCTTAATTTATGTCTGAATACTCTTAGCTTAAAAGGAGTACCATTTGAAAGTCTAAACTTTTTGCAAATATCAATCTTAAAACTTTAGCATGCTTTATCTCTGTGCTTTACCTAGGAGTGGAGATCATTTTAAGGATTTTCATTCCATTCTTATTAGTAAGATGAGCGTGAAGAATTTTAGGTATCTAATAGTAATCTTCATCTCTTTTCTTGTCTCTTAAAAAGATATTTTAGGACGGTTTAATCCTATTTTTTCCCGGTTACTTTGAGGGTATTTTTAAAATTTTCTACGCAAAACCGTTGTAATATTGTTCCGTTGTAAGGACATTATTTTGTATCTTGGATTGCCAAAATTTTTTTAAAATTGTATTCTAACCAAAAAGCTATAAAACTGACTTACTAAAATACTTTTAAAAAATTTGTATATTTTTTTTAGTTATCAATTTGTAAAAGTTTTGTGCAGTTATGTTTTTGAGACTTAAAACTCTATTTTTTTTGTTTTTTGTTTTTTGTTTTTAAAATAATTAAAAAATTTTATTGCTTTTTGACAATTTTTCTTCGTTCATTCATATTAAGTAAACCATGATAAAAAAAAAGCTTTTTTTCGATTGACAGATTTATTTAAATCCAATCAATTAAAAGTTTTAATAAATATTAGTGTTAGCTGACTTTTCATTTAGTAACTGCGATTAAAAAGGTAAGTTTATTAAATATTTATTATTTAATAAAAACTAAATTTTCTTCTGAAATCATTTTCATATTTGAAAACCTAAAGTCCGAGTTAAAAAAGAGGCTAAGATTACTTCACTTAAATCGAGGCTCGCCTGGCTAAGAGCCGAATATGCCAACTTTACAAGAGGAAAAAACTGGTAGTAACAATTGAAGTCGAAAAAGAATTCCTGAATAATTTTGTAGAATTTCTGACACAATTGACTTTAGTGCTTCAATTCCGTTGTGTATTAATGAGAGTTCGGTTCATTACAATAAATTATTATATGTTTATTATAAATTTTTAAGATCCTAGAAAGATCATGCTATAAAAGCTTTCTTTTTCCAGTTTTCTGACGTAGTAAAATCGTGCTAAACATCCGAGTTACATTAATATTTAAATTAAAAATCCGGCAACAATTAAGCCATAATGATCATATTCACACAATGTACATAAAAGAATTAAGTTATCGTCGTTAAAATTTTTTATTTTT
This sequence comes from Hydra viridissima, assembly GCF_058129835.1. NCBI lineage: Eukaryota > Metazoa > Cnidaria > Hydrozoa > Anthoathecata > Hydridae > Hydra > Hydra viridissima. The sequence goes on from NW_028324309.1 coordinate 16,556,480, forward strand.
TCCTCATCAACCCAAAGTAAGGTTAATTCTATGTATGAACTTTTACCCCTAACATTCTCCTTGATTTTTTTTCTTTCATTTCCTAATGGCAATCGTTAAAGATATTGATAATTAAAAATGTTAATGATTGATTGCACTATTGTGTGTATAGTTTAGTTTTGACATCGACTTATGTCATACCCTGGTTTATTCTATTTATTGTAAATCTAAAAGATTGCTGCTGAGTTCAAAAATTATCAAAGTTAACCCTATTGTGTGGGTTATGATTAAGCGCAAATTTTTCTGACAAATTTTTTCTTTAACGCGTTCGCTGCTATCTATAAGTATAACAGGTAGAACGGGTCAGTTTCATAGCCGCGATTACACTACGAGTATATTGTGTCTATGAGACTATTATGCCAAATGCATACGCCTGCGAAAAATGGGCTCGGCAGCGAATGTGTAAAAGAGTTCTGTTGCAAAAAAATCTTTGATGTATGAAATAACTAGGTTAACGAAAGACAATTTACTGCAGCACTTCAACTCAGTATCAAGAAAAAAAGAAATTGAAGTAATAGCTGTTGCTTAAGAAAGGAAAGTTAGTTAAATGCAACGCATAATAAAATAAGAAACAGTTTTATATAAAAAAAAAATTCAATTAGTATTGCAGCATCAGTTGATGTTCTTACTTAAGTTATTATAGAAACCCTATCTGAGCAATTTCATCTTTAGAACAGATTTCACACAAAAACTTCTTTAGCAGCAAATATATCAATTAAGGCAGGAAGGAGTTATTGTTTGTCGTTTGGTTGTGGTTAAAAAAAAACAAAATGAGCTTAATTTTGAGCATAACGGATTGCATAAGATGCGAATGAAAACGAGCGGGTGATTTTTTTCTGTGCTGTAAGTTATTTGGGATACCTAATATATGCACACTCAAATACTTGATCTCAGAGTGATGAGGTTGAAATATTTAAACAAGCAAGTATTACAAGTATATATTAAAAAATTAGCATCGAAGGAGTTAGACTAATATTTTAATATTTATTATATTTTATTATTATTTATATAATATTTGTTATAATATTTTGCTTAGTAAATAATTATAGGCTTCTTTTCTATTTTTTTTTTTTTTCTGTATAAAAAATTCGTCTTTTTATTATGATCTTTATAATTGTTTTTTTGGATAAGACACTTTAAATCGATCATTTTATATCTTAAAATGTGCAAGAAAAGCAATAAAAAACTTTTTTTTGTAATATTCTGAACCATTTATAAAATGGGCATAAGAACGAAAGTTCTTTCATATCAAAGAACTTTCGTTCTTATGCCCATGTTAGTTTTTTTTATAACTTATTGGGTTCATTGTTTAAAAAAAGAGTTTTTAGAGAGAAGAATGAACTTCAAAAATTTAAAACTCTACTTTATATTTATATTGGTATTTTTATTTAAGAATGTCAAAAGGCGAAGAGAAATACTTTTAAAAATTTATTTTATTTCCTTAGAATTCAAATTTTACATTTTATCGACAGTATATTTGTATTTATATGTTAGCAAATACCAAAAACTGACAGCTTGTTAATCCTAATGCTGCAACATAAATTAAAATGATATTTTAGTTTGAATCTGAATGGTTGTTGTTTGGCGAGAAAATAATAAGCTTATAACAAATCGTGCTTTTAACTCCACGTTGTTGAGAAACTATACCGCTTTTAACTCAAACAAAATACCCAATTATGTCTTTTAGAAATAACTTTATTTAAGTTAAATTTAACCTCGATAATCATTTTAATCTTGCGCATAATAAAGGTGTAGAAAACTTTTCTCTAAACATTGTTTTTCTCTCCACAGTGGAAATGGTGGACATGATCCCGATCTTTGTTTTCGTGTTGATGCAGTTTGGAAATGGTAAGTTCTTTAATACTTATTTGCTTGATTCATAAATTAATTTAATTAGCATAAAATTTTGTAATGAAATAAAAGCGTGTTTATAACAAGAACAAGAAGATAAAAAACGAGACGATTTTTTGAATTTCAGTTTTAAATGAGTTTAAAAAGAACGCCATTTTATCTTTTACTTGAATTTCCAAAATTAAAGAAAGTTTGTTGTTGTTGTGCTCCCACAAGTAAAAAAAAACAACAAACAACAAACATAAAACTTTAAGCTTAAATAAAAACAATTAAAAATAATCTTCATTTCAGTCAAAATATTTATGTGTTATGACTGAAAAATAATATCTTGTCCCGAAGATTACAAATACGAGACCATGCAATGAAAACATTAAGATAATTCATCAATTTCCGATTTGTGTAATCAAAAAAAATATCTGTAATCCAATTTCATTTGTAAATGGATTTATCCACTGTGATTGCAATTATTGCAAGCTAGATGGTATTGATAGTGATTATAAAGATCATGATTATTGTGATCATGGTGATCATGATAATGAATATGAAAATGACGACGACGTTGATAATGATGTTACAGAAGTCATTTCTAATTTTTAAGTCTTAAGTTTTCGATATTCCCCAATGCGATAACAATGAAGGTTAATCTGCAATAGCAATACCGTGATTTTTACACAAATTTTTACCAAAGTAAAATTCTAATCAAATTTGAGACGATATGATTACTAATTAATGGCTCGACGTATGTTATCTGAAAGAACATCAAGGATTAAAGTGGAATGTAGTTTATATAATCTGTGCGTTTCAACGTTAAGGTATAACACATACTAGAAATACATCTTTTTATTGACTTTTTATATAAACTCTTTTTTTTCAATAAAAAGATAAAAAAAATTTTGAAATTACGTCTTTAAAAAAAAGCACGCGGCAAACGTATTTGTTTTTTTCTATTTGATATTTACTCGTTTATTTTATTTGCTGAATTTCTTTATCGTATTGTTTTTACATATCGCATTGTCGTTACATATCACAGACTCATCAGATGGTCTAATGGGTAAAATGACCAAAGCTTTAAAAAAGGTACGTAAATCAAACCAACAGGGCGGGCGGAGCAAAGTTTGTTTTTTAAAACATCAGAAATAAACGAATGCTAAAGAGCATTAAGTTTCTTAATTCATATTTATCAAATTTCTCTTTACGTAACTTAATGAAAAACTTATAATAGTAGACTGATGATATAATGGTAGATGATGAAATTATTGGAAAAAAATGTACCCCCTCCACATCGCCACCACCACTATGCCACTTGCCCATTGCAATAATGCCTTTTTATAATAATAGTTCAATTCTACATAAGACTTTGACTATGAGCAGAAGACAAAAAATTTTATTTGGGTTTTCATGTAAAGAGCTCGTCATAATCCCTTTTTCCAGAAAAAAAGGCTGAGAATTTATTTTGACTTTATTCAGAGATTATTTTGATTTAAGTGTCTCCAAACAAAATACGTTAGATTAATTAGCTTATGACAACTCTCTACTCATACAATCGGAAGCAGGGTGATTAAGAAAAACTTATCAAAAATTAGGTTTTTTTGAAGCTTACGAAAAATCTTTATCTTTTTCAAAAAGCCGTTTGTCATAGAAAAGTCATTAATTTTAAGGTTTTTTGAATGGAAATTTTCAAAACAAAAAAATGGGACATCAAAAGAAAAGATAAATTTCAAAACCATTTTCAGGTAAACCCGGAGTAGAAGCGGTAAAAGCCACACCCGGAGCAGAGCCGGTAAAAACCCTGGAAAATAATGTCAAAATTTCCGAGAGATTTAACCGAAGAATTTCAATGTAAAATTGAGATATTTAAACTCCAAAATAGCATCAACTCATTTAGAGTCAAATCTGTCCCGTATAATGCTGCTAACCAATGTTCTTTAACTAAAATACATGGAAGGAGGAGACTGTACCCAAGTCTTATTGATAAAATAAAAGCTGTGTGTCGTTTTGGATAATAAACCTACGTAAAAGATTAATTCAAAGCACTTTCGGGTCGCAGTTTTTATAGTGTGGGAAGTGCCACACTAAAAACTGCACAGCATCGTACTTCCATTATAAACCTCAATGGCATTTATCTCGACTTCAAACTCATGTAATCTATAGCTGTCATCATTTTCGTATGAACATAACTTCTTTGAGTTGTGTAAAATTCCAAAGTAGTTCGCTAACTTGACTTTGCTTAAAACAATCAGGCTGACCAATTTCTTCATAGTTATAGACATAAACATGACACTAAGTAATAATTTAGTGTCATTAAATAATAATTGTGTAAATAAGTGACATTAAATAATAACTTTGTATAGTGCCTTGTAATTCATAAATCATGTGGGTGCAACTTTTCAAAGAACTTTGTATTTTTTCTTTGTAAGACCAAGAGTTATGCGTAGTCTCTTTTTTAGTATTTTTCATTTTTTTCGTTTAGCTGTGCATTATCTTTTTAACTATGAATTATCTTTTTTTTTTTTTTTTTTTTTTTTTTTTCTTATTTGCTTTGAATATAATTTGACTTTTTTTGGAATTTCAAGTTTAAAAAATATATATCATTATATTTAAGTTATTTTGATTGCTTATTTTAAAATTTTAAATCTTATCTGAGGTTAATTTAATTGCAATACTGCAGCAAATTTTATTTGTTTTAAATGAGTGATATAGAAGTTTGTATTTTATTCGTTATCTCGTAATTATCTCGTAATTACCGGAAAGACAAAAAGCTGATGCTTAGAATATATAAAAGAGTACTTTTGATTGATCTAAACGAAAAAAGTGATCTAAACTGTAAAAAGCTTCTTCATTGTATATACTTCATATGTATTGTATGTAAATTTTTGCAAAAAAAGTGTTGGTAGAAACAAAATAACTTTGCTTTTTAGTTGCAATAATGTCTCTGATTTGATTTCATAATTTTTATACAATATTTTACACTAATTATTTTGAAAACAGAGATGTTTAAATTTCTTAAGTTATTCAAGGTTTTTTTTAAAAAAGGAAAATATAATTTATGGATAGAGAGCATGTTTTGAATGATATATTCATGTTTTTCTTTTATTGATAGATGTTAAGATATGTGCACTAAGTTGTTTCTTACTGAATCTCTTTAAGTAGCAACTTTTAACTTTTTTAACCACCTTAGGTGATTTACTGTGCCATGGAGGGATTTAGGTAGACATACTTTGGCATCATCTATTTTTTTCTCTCCTGATTATGATCTGTACTTTTTATAAATTGCAAGTGAAAGATTTGCAGGCCATTTATGCCACCTGAACAAGGAAGATTTACTAAAGTCTAATGCAATATTCTGAGAGCTTTTGAAGTATCCAAATCATGGTCTATTAAATTTTTCACTATCTTTCAACATAATTTGTAAAGCAAATAACGTAGTGTGAAATCAAATTTAATGCTTTTACAAATGAAAAGTGAGATAAAAAAAAAAAAGTAACATTCAATTGGTTATTTTCTGGCATGTTGAGTGTTAACTAACACAAAAGGTGGCTCATGCTGTATCTACACTGAAACAGCAGAGGAATAATTACTGTGAGTTTCTTGAACTGATTAAGATTTTCTTGAAGAAAATTGAAAGATTTTCTTGAAGAAAATCTTGAATGAAAGTTTCTTGAGGATTGCATTTACTTCATTAACAATTTTTATTAATAATAAGAAAAAAAAAAAAAAAGAAGAATACTTGGATTTCAATCTTTTCTCTACACTTTTGTTCACCAATCAATGATTTAACCCTGTTTAAAATGTTTGGCAATTAAAAGTTGGTCCTTTGATAAACCTCAGAGTTTGAAATAGTTAGACTTCACTAAAGAGGTTCACTCAATTGACAACTAAGTGGTATTGAAAAAAGATATCTTTTGAACATCTTTTGAATTTTTGGAGATGGTATGTAGAGTATATAAAGAGTAAAGAGAAAGTTGATTAAAAATCTGGAGCATATTTCTCTTTCTACTCTTTATAAACTCTCTATGTATGTATGTATGTATGTATGTATGTATGTATGTATGTATGTATGTATGTATGTATGTATGTATGTATGTATGTATGTATGTATGTATGTATGTATGTATGTATGTATGTATGTATGTATGTATGTATGTATGTATGTATTATGTATGTATGTATGTATGTATGTATGTATGTATGTATGTATGTATTATGTATGTATGTATGTATGTATGTATGTATGTATGTATGTATGTATGTATGTATGTATGTATGTATATGCATGCATGCATATACATATATGATGGTTGTATGTATACACTATCTTTTTACCTTAATGATAATCTATTTAAAAAACTTTAAATAAACTTTAAAGGGGGTTAATATTAACTTGTTACCACTGGAAACTTTGTGACAATTGACACAAATTTAATGTTAATGTGTTTAATGTTACAAAAAAAGATCTAAATTTTTACAATTTGTAAGGCTGCTTCTAAATGCGCTTAAAATTATCTGAAAAATTTTCCAAGTTCTTTTTAAATTGTTTAAAAACAATGATAAAAGTTGAATGATAACTTCAACTTTTATCATTGTTTTAAAAATATATAGATGACACAACTACTTTTCCAATTTTTTAAATGTCAAAACATTTAAAAAATTGGAGAAATAATTGTGTTATTTATTTTATTTTTGTAGCATATGTACATATGCATATATTTTGTAGCATATATATATACAGGGATAATATTTTAATCATTTTTTTAGTCAAAACTGAATGTGTAGATGGGCATAAAAATGATGAGATTTGGCATCCATTAGCATGTATGTCATGCACATGCATTGTAAGTTACTACAAATATTTTTGTGGTGTGTTTTCATATTCTTTTAAAACATTTTATAAGTCTGTAGTTTTATGTCATTATTTTTAATACTGATATTTATATTTGTATGTACTTGTATATTTATATTTATATAGATATAATTATTTTTATATATTTTTATGTATTTTTGTATTTATATGTTTATAATATATAAAATTCCTGCATTTGAGTTTCACCAAAAATAAAAATATAAAAAAAACCTTTATTCGTATATTTTTTGTGTTGCTTGCTTCTCTATTTTTTTATAGAATGATGCAATCACTTGTATGAATAACTGTGCCCCAGGTTTTTTTCAACATTTTTTGATAATCGTTGTTGTTTGTTTTGTTTGCATTCCTTAAGAGTTAACTATTTTATTTATATAAAAAAAGCGAACTGTATAGATTAGTGTTGTTACGACTTTGAAGTTATTCAACTGTCAACTCAAATCGATTAATGTATTTTTCAAAGTTGAAAAAATTTTATTATAATCATATACATGACAATTTAATTTTTAGATGCTATGAAACAAATAGAACTTTAAGAGAGTAAACAAAAAAACTAGGTGGTATGTATACTGTTATAATGACACATGCTGTTGTTGTATCAAGAGCATTTTCTTTGTTCATTTTTAATTCATCTAATCTATTAGTTGAATTAAAATTTAATAAACAAACAAAATTGCAATCACAAAGTAAAGGAGAAAAAAAACACAAATGAGCATTTTGCATCATTTTTCACAACAATTAAAGAAAAAAATTACTAAAAATTTAACTAATAAAAACAGTGGCGTAGTTTTGTGGGGAGAGATGGGGTGGCTAAATTTTCTTTGGGGTTGCAGATTTATAAACCTTTTTCGCATCCTTAACTGAGTACCATAACTCATTACTTAACATTTTGTTTTAAAAAGCATCAATTGGTTACTATAATGAGAAAAAGGAAACATAATAATGAAATGGTAGTACATACAGTAAGCTGAGAGTTCAGTTTATGTGATACAGCAAATTAGGTTAAATGGTAAGATATTTTGGTTGAATTAAAAAAACCGCTATAAATGATATTCTTACGCATGGCTCAATCTTTATAAATAATTTATCTTTACAAGATAAACTACTTATAAAGATATCTCTTTACTAATTGATCAGCATCATAACAATATTATAGATTGCTAAAATTAAATCAAGTGAAAAAATATAAATAAGGATGTTAGAATGATTACCCAACTAAATCAACTTTTAGTCGATTAGTAGGAAACTCATAGTCAATTAAATTGGCTATTCGATTTTTCAAAGTTGACTAATTTTGAATTTCAACTAGTTGACTTTTAGTCGATTTAATCGAAGTCGATAACAACACTAGTATTGATTAAGATAAATAGAGTGTTGTTTTTTTTCTATATTCAGAGATAAAATCCCTTAATTATATTAAAGTCCTCCCTTTTTTTTGTTTACAGATTTAGTCACATCAACTGCACTAACCTCTTTAAGTACTCTGGAAGGTTGTGAGCATGATGGAATTAAACGAAAAAATGGGGAGACATGGAGGGATGTAGGTAAACATTCAGATGGCATCAATTGGACAAAGGAATGCATGCAATGTCATTGCAATGTATATGTTTTTTAATTTTGTGTATCTTATCTAAGTTTATATATATATATATATTTCCTAATTACCTTTTAAACAAAATTTAAATTATTTTATAGCACAAGAGGTATTTAAAATCAGGGGTATTTAAAATTACTTTAAGAGTTTAATTTTAACTTTTTCTTTCATTTTACTGACAGCTAATTTTTGTTTGGCACATAATTGATTAACTTTTATAGGAATTTATAATATTTACAAAATTAAAAAAAAAATGTCTTATTTTTTGTATTTGAGAAATATTTAAAAAAATCTTTTTAAAAGTTTTTCTATCTTCAAAACCTTTAGCCTCTTTGTTTTTTATTTCTACTAACAAAATTTATTTTTTAGAGAAGTATAGTTATGTGTACTATAAGACCATGTCCTCCACTATCCTGTAAAAATCCTATTCAAATAAAAAACAGCTGTTGCCTCACTTGTCCAGGTTTGTAAATTATTTGTCTAGTGTGCACACAGTTTATTATTATTAAAATGATTTTATTCATAACTTGCTAGAACTTGAATGAACTTGTTTAAACTTGTTAGAACTTCCAGTAGTGAATTTGAATTGAAAAAATATTTATTTTAGAACAATTTAATGAGTCAAAAATTGGTAGTACCTTTTTTCAATTTTATTTAGATATAGAAAAATCTTTCACAACTGACACAGGTAGTTTTAATAATGGATTTTTGTGGTTGTATGATATGTGTGCTATATGTGCTATGTGTGATATAAAAGTTCATATATAGTTTAAATATATATTATATAGTTTTTGGTAGTTTATGTAGTTTTATCTGGTTTTATTTCTTTTCTTTTACATAGATGCATACATGTATTATTTCTTTTACATACATACATATATGTATATGTATATGTATATGTATATATATATATATATATATATATATATATATATATATATATATATATATATACATTTGTCTAGGGTAATTCCATGTCAATTGAGCCAGAAAATTTCAACTATGTCACCATACATCTCAGATTTTGCTGATTTTTATACAGTTGAGAGTACTTAGTAAAACAAGAAGTTGATGATATTAAAAAAAAAAAATTTTACACATTATTCTAAATTTTATGATCTTTCACAAAACATAAGAATTTTGATCCGCAAGTATATGGATTTCCATATATGGATAATAGGGCACTGGCCCCACCTTTTTGTAGCGGAATCTTGCAATACATTTTCCACTACCTTTCAGACTAGCTAGAGCTATGAAATTTTCTGTATTTATATAATGTCAATAAACTAGTGTCAATAAACTAGCATTTTAAAATTAAAAAAGGGCCCAAGACACTAGGGGAGGGAGCTGGGGGCATGTGCCCCACTTTTTTGAGCAGAATCTTGAGATGGATTTTTCACTACCTTCCAGACAAGCTGCAGATCTGAAACTTTCAGCATTTGTGTAGTCCTGATGAAAATGCGTTAAAATTGTTTCAGGTCAGACAACCAGATGGTCCATGGGGCTGGGGCACCTAACACCATGCCCCAATTTTTTTTTTTTTCAAACTTATTTAAGATAACTTGAAAACTATTGCCTTCAAATTTTTTTTTTAGATTTTCATTTTTAACAACGTTAACCATTTCTTTGATAACATTGCTTCCCAAATTTTTGTGATTTATATTTGTTCCATTTGGTATTGATCATTCTATGTTCAATAATTTTTCTTAAAATGTTTTAAGAAACTTAATGTTTATAAGAATTTTGATTTGCATGTATAAGATTAAAAATAGTCTAAAGTAATGATTTTAACAGAATTTATTTTGTATAATTTAAAATTTGAATTAAAAAAGATTAATATATTTTGCTAATTCTAAAATGGTAACAGCAAGTTGTTAACAGAAACAAAAAACATCCTGTCATTACACTAATATAGAAGAAATTTGTTACCTATTAAAGTCATCATTAACATTTTTAACATTAACAAATTGAGTATAATTAAACTTTGTGAAAAGGAAACTTTCTTTTTGTCAAAGTAAGATAAAAGAAATCAATCACTGTTTAGTTTTGTATTACTATGGTGATTGCTTAAGTTGCTTTCATTAAACTAATTACTATTGGTTTCTCATTTTAAATTAATGTCAAATTGTTTTTAGTGTTACAGTAAGAATGGATTCATGTGATTAGGGAAGAAGAACTGAAACATAAAATTTCTCATACGAAAATTATTGACAAAAGTAAATGCGGTGATTTAGAAAAACTAACACCAGAAATAAAAGAAAAGTTAATCGTTTCTGACCAAAAAATTAAAATTCAGTTGTTAACATTTACACCCGAGTCTTGGTCAAGAAATTTTGCTGCAAGATATTTCAACGTCACTATATACCAAATTAAAGAAGTGCACAAACTAAAGAAAATAAGTGGGATTTATTCAGTTCCAGGCACTAAGAAAGGAAAAATATTTTCAGAAATAACATTAAATAGAGTCAACAATGTATACCATGATGACGAATTTACTAGACAAATGCCTGGTAAAAAAGATTACGTAAGTATTGGTAGAAAGCAACATATGCAAAAGCGCTTTATTTTATATAACCTTAAAGAACTTTATGTTTCTTTTAAAACTAAATATCCGCAAGAAGTTATTGGATTTTCTAAGTTTTGCAGTTTAAGACCAAAATGGTGTATAACTGTTGGAGCATCAGGCACTCCTTCTGTTTGTGTATGTACCCTCCATCAAAATGCAATACTCTTGACCAATGCTATACAAATAAAATGTACTTACAAAGATCTGATGACAAAAGTTGTTTGTGATGTGACAAGTAACAAGTGCATGGTTCATGGATGTCCGAACTGTCCAGGTATAGTTTCTTTAAAGAAGTTTCTGGATGCAAAACTAATTGACAATGATGAGGAGGTGTCATTCAATCAGTGGCAGAAAACAGACAGAACAACATTGATCTATCAGACAACAACAATGGAAGAATACAAATTGATGTTATCAGGGGCAATAAATAAGTTAACAGCTCATTCCTTTATTGCAAAATGTCAAGCAAGATACCTAAAGCAACAAAAGGAAAATTTAGCAAAAGACTGCTGTATTGTCTTAGGTGACTCTGCAGAAAACTTCACTTTTGTGATTCAAGATGAAATCCAAAGTTACCATTGGTACAAAAGTCAATGCACATTGCACCCCGTTGCCCTCTATTTATTAAACGAAAATGACCAACTTGAAGAAAAATCGTTTTGCTTCATGTCAGAAGATAATGAGCATAACACTGGTTTTGTTTATGAAGTTCAAACACAAATAGTTAACTATTTAAAAGAATATCATCCTAAAATTTCAAAGATTCTTTATTTTTCTGATGGTTGTGCTGCACAGTATAAAAATCACTAAAACCATTACAATATCTGTCTCCATAAAAATGATTTTGACATTGATGCAGAGTGGACATTTTTTGCTACAAGTTATGGTAAGTCACTATGTGATGGTATTGGTGACACTGTAAAACGATTAACTACAAATGCAAGTCTACAAAGGCCCATAAATGACCAGATATTGAATTGTAACAAAATGTTTGACTACTGTACTAACAATATTAAAGGGATTATTTTTTTCAAGATTGAAAAAGAAAGACTGACAGAATTGCGCACCACTTTGAAAACACGTTTTGAGCTAAGTAGAACAATTCCTGGAACTAGGAGCTATCATCAATTTAAACCAGAATCTGTAGATACTATTAGCTTTAAACAAACAAGTGAAGATGTTCATATAACAGGCATTTTTTCTTTTTCTGGTATTCAAATTTCTCAAAATGATCAGCAAATTAACATTGATGCCTTGAAATTGGGTGAATTCGTTATGTGTAAATATGATGCGTTTGATTGGATTGGTATGATCAATGAAATTGATAATATAGAGCAAGATGTTATGGTAACGTTTATGCACCCGCATGATCCTTTTAATAAACTTTTCTGGGCATCTAGAGTAGAAGAGTGTTGGGTGCCAATTACTAACATAACTTGTATAATTGATGCACCTGTAATAACAAATGGACGTTTTTATACTTTGACCGTCGATGCATCTAAGCTAATCTTAAAATTATCTTGACTTTCTTTTTTTTGTATTTTATTTTGTAAATAATGAAGTAAAACGGAACAAGTATAAAGCAATAAAAACTTTTTAATACAATATTTTCAAAGTTATCTTAAATTTAAGACACATTTATGTGTTTTAAAAAAAAAAAATTTTTTATGAGAAAAAAAGTGGTGCATGGTCCCAGGTGCCCCAATCCCCATGGACCATCCGGTCGTCTGACCTGAAACAATTTTAACGCATGTTCATCAGGACTACACAAATGCTGAAAGTTTCAGAGCTGCAGCTTGTATAGAAGATAGTGAAAAATCCATCTCAAGATTCTGCTAAAAAAAGTGGGGCACATGCCTCCAGCTCCCTCCCCTAGTGTCTTGGGCCCTTTTTTAACTTTAAAATGCTCGTTTATTGACACTATATAAATACAGAAATTTTAATAGCTCTAGCTAGTCTGAAAGGTAGTGGAAAATGTATTGCAAGATTCTGTTACAAAAAGGTGGGGCCTGTGCCCCGTTATCCATATATGGAAATCCATATACTTGCAGATCAAAATTCTTATGTTTTCTGAAAGATCATAAAATTTAGAATAATGTGTAAAATATTTTTTTTTGATATCATCAAGGCCACGCGGGTTTCTTGAGCATCAAAATCAGGTATATAAAAAATTGCCTAAATTCATTTAAATTGATAATTACAGGTACTTAAAAATATATTTTTATAATATTGATTATTTCATTGGATTCTTCAACCCTAAAAATAGCCAGGTACAAATTTTTAAGTCAAAACATCAAATATATTTAAAGCTATGTGACTTGGAACCTTTAAACAAAGGTCTCAATTTTGAGAGGTCAAGGGGGGCCTGGCCAAGATCAGTTGAAAGTAAAATGATCATATTTCAGGATCCTCTTGGAGCTAGAAGCTAAAATTTTCAAGAACTTCTTGTTTTACTAAGTACTCTCAACTGTATAAAAATCAGCAAAATCTGAGATGTATGGTGACATTTTTGAAACTTTCTGGCTCAATTGACATGGAATTACCCTCTATATACATACACATACTAACTTCCGTAATTATTCAAATAACATTACTTTTTGAAGTTTTCAATGTTTTATTTACAATTAAGGGGAAAAGTTAAAAAAGAAATATTTTGAAATTCATGCTCTATTAATATTAGTTGAAGTTATTTGAAAAAAGAAAAAGAGTAAGTTAATTAATTTAATTTATAACTTGCTCTTATCTATATAGCCACCTTTAGCAGCGATTACCTAAAACTGCTTTAAATATTTGTTGCTGCATATCAAGTTTTCAAATATTTGAAAATCTAATTTATGCCACTCACATTTAAGTTTTTCCCGCCCATCTTTTTCACTCTTGGGCATCAATTATTCATTTCTTATCCCATAAAAGTTCAATAGAGGAAAGATTAGGTGATTGGGGAGGCCAAACTATTCTCTCAATTATTTTATCATTTTCTAATTCACTAAAATAGGTCCAACAAAGTTTTGAGTAATTGTTTTTTTTATCTTCTTGAAAAATGAATGGTTCTCCAATTATCTGGCTTCCTAATACAATAGCATGATTTTCTAAATGCCCCTTTTTTCTTTTGTTATTATTCCATTTATTTTAAAAATATTATCACTATTATTACCGCTAAAACAACTTCACTCCTAGAAACTACCTTCACCATGTAAATTATGAAAAGAATATTTATTCAAAGAAAAGTAAATATTTTCATTAAACCAAAAATTTGGAACTTTGACTTATCGGTCCAATAACTTGTTTCCATTTTTCATGTTGTTTGTAGTTCTTATATTGGGGCTGAAGAAGTGTTTTTCTTGTGGCTAATCTTCCATGAATGCTGCTTCCATCAATTTCCTCTTCACTGTTGTCATAGATATCTTATCTTCTCAGGAACTATTCATGCTATTTGTAATTTCTGGAGCAGTTTATAATCTACTTCTACTAGTGGTAGCAATTCTTTCTTCATTTACAGAGGTAATTTGCTGATGTCCTGATTATTTTCAATTGACCACACTTTCAGTTTCTTCTTTTTTTATAATATTCCATAAACTTTTTTACAAATCATCTCATTGATTATTTATCTTGCCACAATGTAAATCTTCCCAATTGTGTGCCTACTGATAATTTGCATTTTCTTGCCATTTTTAATTTAAAAATATTAAATTTAACAAAAATAACAAAATTACAATTATCATTGAACTTCACTCTAGCAAAGCTATACCATAGTTTAATCTTTTGAAATGTAATACAAAGGAATAGTTTAATGTTTATGCGCTTAGAATTTACAACTTTAACATGAATATTGGTCTTGATAAGTGTAGGATTTATCAAGGTTTGTTTGAAGATTATGTTTAGGTAAAGAAACCATAAACACTCACTTGAGATATTACAAAAGTATATACTTTTAAATTTTAGGCATTTTTATTTCTTTAAATTATCTATCCACTTTTACATCACCATGATTTACCAATCTTACAAAAATAAAAGAAATATAAAATGTAGTGAGTTTTTAAAAGTCTCTGTTTTCTGTTATTTGAATAATTATTGGCAATAGTGTATAATGTTACTATTTACAATATAACTTTGCATTAAATTTGAATAAAGTATTTTTTAGGAAACATTTATGTTTTAAGGGTGTACTCACTTATCCTCATTATTTTCAATTGGTACTTCATGGAAAGTGTATATTCCAAACAAGTCCAAGCATGGAAAATGTGTTAAATGTTCTTGTTTAAAGGTTGTTTTTTTTTTCATTTTCAAATTTTATGCACTCAAAAGCTAAATTAAGTTTTCTATGAAAAACAACAAAATAACTAATTTTTATCAGTTAGCATTTGAACTGTGATTTATGTCTAAATTTTAGGGTGTGAATGAACCGCAAGAAGTCTGTGAGAAATATAAATGTCCTGAGCTCAGCTGCTCAAAAGTTATAGGTCGGCCAGGAGAATGTTGTGGAACATGTGCACGCAAGTGTTTTTTTTCTGTTTTTTTTTTTAATTCTTTTGGCTTTTAGTTTCTCCATTGTTAATCTATAACTATTCTTCCCTTTAACTTTTTATTTATTTTAAACAGCTGGTTCAACTGAATCTCCGACTAAACCACAAGATCAAGTAGATATAATAAAACTTATAAAGAAACTCTTTACATTTATGGAATTTAATGAAAATAGTATGTTAAAAATTGAAGAAGGAGATATTCTGAATGATGATGATGAAATTGCAGACAAGAAACCTGTGGTGGAAGAGTTTGATGGAAAACGTAGTATGCTACTCTTGGTCTTTTTTTTTGGGGTTTTTTTTTTTGTTGAAAAAGAAGTTTTTAAAGTTTTTGAATTTATTTTAATTTTAGGTTGCAAACTCGGATCATTAATATATAAGCACAAAGAAGTATTTACTCCTAAATTGTCCTATGCTCAAAAATTAACCAATTTAAATTGCCATCGCTGTATGTGTGAGGTATTTTTTACTTTTGTATTTGCATATGAGAAGAGTAAAGACAGCTCGCTCCTTAAAATATTTATTAATCCTACTTATTCGTTTGTTGACAGATTGACAGATGTAACTTATATGATTCACTATTTATATGTAATAGTGTGTAAGTAACTTAGTGTATACTATTAGTGAATTAGATGATTTCTTTTTAAAATAAAATTTTAAAAAAGAATCATCTTATCGTGAGGTCTAATTATTTTTAAAAATTTCATAGTATAGGCATCACCCATTGCATTACATTAGTTGTTGATTAAGATAACTTCAAAACAGATTCTTGCCTGGCTTGTTCACCATATTTAAATCACATTGAATCTATTTGAACTTAGGTAATCAAAGAATTGGAACCCATTTCAAAATAATCAAACAAACAAAAAGTTATGGGCTATTTTAAATACTTTTATTTTTGGTTGGGCCTGTTTCAGCTTTTCTTTTGAGTATTTGTTGAAGAACAATTTCTTTTCACAAAAGAGAGTTAAATCATTTCTATTGCTTCTTTATTGGTACTTTATGATTACTTTGAAATAAACCATAATCAAAAAAATCTTAATGTAACAATTTTTTTTTTTTTTTTTTTTTTTTTTTTTTTTTTTTATTTATGTAGATACATGAAGTGTAAGATCTTTTTGTTACAAAAATGCAAATATGAAAATTTTCCCTATGACCTTGAGCCAGTCTATATGTATATAATTCTATAACTTTCTTATAGGGGTTTTTCTAGTTGTTGTTTTCAATTTAGCTTCCTTGTGGAAATAAAATTAATATATTTTAGGATGGTAGAATCAGCTGCAAAAAAGTTATTTGTCCAAAAACTCAAACATGTGCTTTGCCTCAGCACCATCCTGATTTGTGCTGCAATGTTTGTCCAGGTAAAACTTTGTGAAAGGTTTTTTAAAGCATTTGTTAATCTGAAACTCTGCATCTTTTTTAATATGATTTGTAACTCTTTATCAACACGTTTTAGGAATCTCAAAAGAAATAGCACTCACACTTGAAGAAGCAAGTATGGTTTCTATAGGAAGAGGATATGGGTGCTACAGCACCAAAGAATATTTTATTCAAGTGTATGAATATCAAGGTGGATCATCTGATTCTGCTAGGTAACATCTTTAAAAACAAAAGATACAATTAGTGTAGTTAATTGGATTTTATATAGTTATTTGATATGGCTACATTGTTATGGTTATTAAATCATGATAAATAATTAGCATCTTATGTTTATTATTTTATCAATTTATTAGCATGCCTAACAAAATAATAAGTCAACACACTTTAATTTTGAAATTGAAAAAAAAAAAAAGATATACAATATACTGCTGCATAAGTTGACCTGTTTTATAGATTGACATCCTATTTTTAACTTGTAGATTAATGCTTAATTAAAAATGTATAAAAGTTGAGTTTTTAAAGATTAAAATTTTTGTCCTCTTAGATTACTAAAGAACTTTGATCTTTGATTCTAAACAACGAAAAATTTTGACTTGTCCACCAGTATATACAGTAGTTGAAATAAGTCTACACAAACATGATTGAAATTTTCATGAGGCATTGTTAAAGGAAGGAGTTTTCATTTTTCAATTTAGTGATATCAAAATGTTTACATATCATTGTCAATGGAGAACAGGGAACAGTTCTTTTTTTAATTGCGTCATATTTTAAAAAATAGTTAATGATGACTGTGATTTAAAAGAAAAAACTGTCATTATAGAAACTATGCCAGCTATAGCCAATAATCATTCGACTAATGAATTTTTGTACAATAGACAAAAATGAACTTATTGACATTAAATGATCCATTTCAGTCCTATAGCTTTAAGAAAGAGATTCTTCAACAGATATCTTGTAAACTATGATTGCTGCCTAAAAGGATAAAAAAAAGTTAAACCACTCTAAGCTGCCATTTTAAGAAAAAATGTTAAAAGATGTGACTGTGTTTGATTAAATGTTTTACTGGAAAAGTCAGCTTATTATTTTCCATATTCATTAACCTCAAGAAAATATAAATTAAAATTAACATGAAGTTTTTTATTTTCAATGAATTATAAAATGAAACTGAAATAAAAAAAATGTTTCCAGACTCTTAAGTATCCAGACTCGTTTAATCAATCAAAATTTAATGAGTTGAAAACTTAAGATACACATAAAAAGTTCCTGCCCAAGGTGTAAAGTTCTTTAATGTTTCCGAAGTCTCAAAATAAAAAAAAAACTAAGGTCCAATAAGCCTCAAGCTTTTCAGCCATTATTTTTTAGATATCTATCCAATATTTAGAAAAATGATGTAACAGTTTAAAAAAAAAAAAAATTGATTCTTAAATGTACTGCAACTATAAAAACACATTTTCCAATTTACAATTTATTTCCTATCAAAGAAAAAAAATCCTGAGAAACCACAATGCCACAAATTTTATTAAGTTAAATTACTGCTAAAGGAACAAAGACTGCTTAATAATCATTCTGTATTAAGATGAGTAAAAAATGTTTGTATACACTGTGGGCTAGAGTGACCAGGTTAAGTTGTTCTCCAGGTCTGATTTTTTCTTTTTCAGTAGTTGGTTATACATGAATAGTCATCTTTTATAGCATTTAAAACTTCTGGGGTGTTGGAATTTTTGAAAAATTTTTAAAAAAACAAATTCAAAAAACAGCTATAACTTATCCTATAAAAATTTAAGCACAAAATAAGAAAGTTTTATGTTAATTAGTTATATTATAAGTCTGAATGCTGAAAATATTTTTCTTTACAATATATATGTTAAATTATAAACATTAAATTAAATAGTTATTTAATCTATTTAGTGTTTTTTGATGCCAATTTAACAATGATGGGTTTTTTGCTGTTTTGCAAAATCTATGATTAACTCTATTTTTGTATTAATTCCATTTTTTTTTTTGAGCTCATGATGAATTTTGAGCTTATGATGAATAGCTTCTCCTGTTTGCTCACAATAAACTCCAAGACTGTGGTTAGTAGAATGAAGAAAAGGAAGTATATGACATACTCCTATGTGAACTTTCCATGTAACACTAAGCTTGATACCCTCAACATGTCATGCACATATTCAATCAAATCTGCATAGGACTTTTTAAACTCCAGAACAGCATCTTCAATGTTATTCTCTGCTACCAAATGCTTCTGCTTGAAGGCATTAAAACTTTTTAAGACAGTTTACAATTGGTAGTAAGTCATTATTTATAATATCTCTCTCAAGTATATCCACCAACTTGCTTCCATTGTTTCTGTCAAATACTTAGTATCCTCAAAACATGATGTAATTTGAGTGTAACACTTCTCAAACAAAGGTCACATGCTAAGCAGAAGCACTACAAGTTTACTATTCCCATTAGAACATGGAGCTCAAGAACAGGAATGAACTCCTCAACAAAAATCACAGGATCTTCCTCTTTGTACAAAAGTCTTGGATTCATAACATTTTTGAATTATGAAATTTTTAACTTCATCTTTCCATTAATTTCATTAAATGTGCAAATTCAGTTTTCAGAATTAACTTCCGTTAATTCTGAAAACTGAATTTGCACATTTAACGAAATCATCAAAGATCAAATGCAACATAATACTTTACAACTTGTAAATTTAGAGGCTCAGTAAGCTTCCTAAGATCCTGCTTCCTAAGATTACTGTTAGTTTCAAAAACCTCCAGCATCATCAAGCTCTGAATCTGACAAGTTTTTTTTCTTGAGAATTAAAAACATTTATGGTGACCTTAGGGAATCCTTAATTTGAATCCATAGCTATCCTCAAAGTGGAGTCATGGATCTGTTCCTCTTTCTGTAATGATGTGCTGTATAAATGTAGATGTATCTTTTACATGAACCAATATTCTAGTAATAACTTTTTCTCCATCCATGAACTCTTCTTCTTTAGTAGTGTAAAATTCATCTATCTGGGTATATAGAGAGCCTCAATTTTTTCAAAAATATTTCCTTCATTGCAGGTTTAAATTTCCATACTAGCTCTATATTTGGAACAAAAATTCTTAATTTGATTCTTAAAAGTTCATTAGATTTAACCAACTCCATAACAGTACTGAAGGACACCTGTTTCAGCTTAATTCAGTAAGTTTTCTTGTCTAGAGTCCCAACCACAATGTTTAAAAAAGACCCTTGAGTAGCCAGCTAAAACTTCTGTCCTCTACGAATACATTCAGCCTCCATCTTTTGCTTAAGTATTACTGGCAACAGACATTAATAAAATATGAGTATTGTTTGGATTTTTTAAATATGTATTTGTGTTTAAAAAAAAACAATTCAGTAAACCTGCCTGAGGCTACATGTTCTTAATACTTAGGTCCAAGGTGCTGCTTCAATGAGATTGTTAACAGCTCTGCTCTCAGTGTAGATTTGAGCCACTCCTTGCACTAAATATTTTTCTTTAAAAACAAATAGACAATTATTTTATCCCAAAAAAACTATATTTAGTACAATCAATTTTGTTATGTGAAGTTATATAAATATGAAAAAATAAAACAATGATGATAATAATAAAATTCCTATAAAACCAAAGCATGCAGAATAAATGTGTAAAGTCTTCCATCTGGAAGACTTTACACGTTCAGGAGCAAAAAATTGAAGCATCAATTTCAATTACTACACATACTTATAGAGTAAGTATGACATATTGATGCATTCGAGTATAATGTATGTATGTATGTATGTATGTATGTATGTATGTATGTATGTATGTATGTATGTATGTATGTATGTATGTATGTATGTATGTATGTATGTATGTATGTATGTGTGTATATATATATATATATATATATATATATATATATATATATATATATATATATATATATATATATATATATATATATATATATATATATATATATATATATATATATATATATATATATACACACACATGTATTGTATAAGTTATACAATACACTTATATACATATACATTATTCTTAAATGTCATAATGTATGCATACTTAAAAGTATATTTAAGTGTAATGAGCTTTACTATATACTTGCATTTTGAGTCTACACATACATTGAGAAATCTGAAAGTTTTTTAATAACATATTTTTAAAAGGCTTTTTAGTTTTCTCAATTCCATATTCCATAAAACAACAAAGCATAGATTAACATGAATTTCACCTTGGATATCTTCTCTATCCAGTTCCCCAGGTACTCCACCTTGTTTATATTGAGGTCAGTTTAAGTTTCTGTGGCAATTGTTATAAATAATCTTGGGATAGTTGGTTACTTCTAAACTATACTGGTTTCAGACGAAAGTTTTTATCTTTGTTTCATTTGCTGGAGTGATCTTTTGAATTTTAGTTGACTTTTTACCGAACAGTGTAAGACATGCAGCACTTATTTAATGTAAACAGTCCACCATTGTATACGCAATTTATTAATTTCGCGGGTTTTCAACCGAGTTTTCACCTAATTTTATTAACATTTTTAATGGTTAAAAATAATTATTTTTGAGCAAAATTTTTTTTGATTTTGTCCCTAAGAAGTTTTAAATGTTATAAATGGTGTCTACTAATGTATAACTAACTACTGACTAAAAGAAAAATCATACCTGGGGAAACAACTTAACCTGGTGGTTACTGGTCCACAGTGTGTAATCTCAATTAGTGCACCACAAGCTCAACATGGTTCGCGAATATTACGTATCTTACCATTTTATGTTTGGCTCAGCTCGTTTAGACTTGTAGTCTCTATTCTATAAAGCTTTAGATAAGATTAGGAATATAAAGTAGAAAATTCTATTAAATATTTGCTTAGGTTTCTCTTCGACCGATCACGTGAATCAAAGAAGCCATCCGAAATTCATACTCTGCAGGTAACCGAAACAAAAATAGAAGTTACAATTAAAGAAGTTCGTCATGTTGGGAAACTTCTCCTTGGCTATAAACACATTGGCTCGATAAAAAAAAGTATGTTTTTTTTTTTATCATCTTGTGTTACCCTTCTTAAAAACAGTTTTGTGAACTTTGTATTTATTCTTTCTTGAAATAATTTCGTTATTTTTCAGAAATTCTTGCAAGAATAGTTCGCAAAGGTAAAGAAATAACACAAGAAACTCGACCAGAAATGTTTGCTAAGACAATGGCAACATTTATTGACATGATAAGGGAGAAATCGCGAAAAAAAAGGTTGTGCAAGTCATTTGAAGAAGAACTACTCCTTCCCATTGATTAGTGTTGTTAAATAATTTGTTTTTTTTTTATGGAATCTTCGATTTTGACAGCATAAGACTTTTTTTTATTTTTTAAATCAAAGAAATTTTTTTTCTGCCTTGTTTTTTAAAATATTTATAATTATTTATTATATATATATATATATATATAATTTTTTTATTCAGTAAATATAAATAGTTTTTATTGTTGTAAATTACATTTTAAGAATTTAAGAATTGTTTTATGAATTTAATGAATTTCTTTTTTTTTTTTTTTTTTTTAATTTGTGATATTTTTCAATGACATTTAAAAAAAAAATGATATTTTTATTTGTAATATATATTTTTACTATTATTTGACTTTTTTTTTTTTATTTTTCTCTTTTTTTTTAGTGAATTGTGCTGGTCGTCCGCGTTTCTGTAGTTACGAATAGTTACGAGCGATATTTACTGTCGTTAACTTAAGTTTTAAACGAAAAAACGATAACCCTAATTTAATGAGTCGATATTTCTGCGTTTGAAAATAAACAATCTAGCACAGTTGATTCTAACTCCTACATTCTACGTTAAAACTGAAGATTAACAGGCAATTTAAAACTAATGGGCATTTTGCGGGATATTCAGTTAGTTTATGATGAAACGCATAACTTTTAGGCAATAAAATACATCGTATTTTTTGACAAATTAAATGTAAACTATTTTGGGTAGTTACGAAGTTTTAACGGGAAAAATAAATACTTTTCGCGTATTTGTGAATTGTCTTCGAAGCGCTTATCCTTTACTTGCCAATTATCGATTAGAAATAATTAAAAGTATTGCTGGCACAAAGGTTTTTTATTGGGTGCGTATGAACAAAAAACATTACAAACATCTGTTTCTTAGTTTTGGACTCTGCAACGTTAACAAATGCCTTAAGATTGCACGGGTTTAGAATTGCGAATCCATGCATACAATAAATAATACCACTTTTTTAGATGGGTTAAGTAATTAGTCAATAGATTGCTCATTGGTAAACACTGAAGATAAAACCCTGCATGAATCATAAACAGTTCGAATTAAACATTTATGAAAGATAAATTTAACGACGATTTTTATCGTATTGTCAGCTGATCTAAATTCTCACGCTCTGTTTAGCAGTAAGAACTCATAAAACGTCATAATACTTCTTTAATTCATGCCATAAGGGTGATTGCATTCACTGCTTACATTGGGTTAGGTGATTTTTAATTAAAAAAAAAAAATCCTGCTTAAGGGGAAGTAGATTTTATTATAAAACAATAATGAAAAAAAAACTCGGAAGTTGTTTTTCACTACCGCACGGTGTAACGTTGAGAAATCAAAAGAAGTATTTTGCAATCAATTTTATGCTGCGGTGCTTTTATAGAAAGTCTAACCTTAAATACTCTTTTGAAACCACTAAAAATTATCTTTTGAAACCACTAAAAATTATCTTTTGAAACCACTAAAAATTATCTTTGTAAAAGTTAATTGTTGTTTAAAAAAAAAAAAATGCTCTCCTATTTTTTTATATTTTGATTACTTTTTTTTTATATTTTGATTACTTATACTTTGATTATATACCTAAATGCATAAAAAAAATCTTTTTTTTTGGATTGGAAACACAGATAAATATATGTTAAAACACAAGATTTGAATCAAAAATAATTAAATTTAAAAAGAAAATTCGATATTGTCTGTTAGCTTTTCTTTTTACTCGGTGAAGATAATAGATCTGTTATCAACAGATAACAGATCTATTATCTTCACCGAGTGTTTGAAACCATTCTTCTTCTCAGACAACGTCATTCAGGAAGTTTTTCAACTAGCGTTTGGAGTTTTTTACTAAAAACCCGTAAAAGAATCAGTTACCACTGTTTCCGCTTCTTTCTCGTCTTATAATCAATTGGGTTTACACAAAAATATACTTAATCCCGACTGTAAAGGAATGTTTTTAGTTATCAAATATTAAATAGATAATTATAGCTAACGATAAAAATCTTTAAAAGGAATAAACACTTATAGTTAAAATTACAAAAATAATAAAAATTGATGCTTTTAAAGTTTCTTATGAGCAGCTGTAATTAACGCAAGCAGAGGCTGTTTGAATAAATAAAAAAATGCTTCAAAGACCAGTTCATTCGCATGGTATATCCAAATGGGGTCATAAAAAAAGTTTTTCTGCTTCAACAGAAAAAGAACTGCTGTTTTCACCAGCATCGAGAAGCTCATTTTCAGGCGCATTGCTGCAATGCGGTATTTTTTTACAGGATACCACCAACAAGTTCTTGCATTTACCTGAAGAGGGTCAAACGGTAGGAGAAAAAAATGTCTATAAATCAAACGAATTGGAAAACGACGACTTGAATTCTTCTTTTCAAAAACTGCTGTCTTCTGACAATAAGGTGGTTGAAGATTTACCAAATTTTTTAAAAACCCAAAAAACTCCGACGACGGTCCATAGAAGCTTCAGTTCACCAGAGAGTTTTCCGTCAATTGTTAAAAGTTATTCGGCATTATTCAGCCCCTTGATTTTTGGTCGATGTTCTAAAAATCACTTTGATAAATTTGCTCATCCCACTATTGCAGAAAAACCCTTAAAATATATTTCATTAGAAAGAAAAAAAGCTTATCATGATAAAACCTATCGAATCCGAGGGGATTATTTATCTGCTAATGAAAACAACGTTACAGCTAGTGGCGATGTTTTTTTAAGATACAAAATTGATGCTTTAGTCTCCAGAATTGTGAAATCCACTATGAGGAATGTGTCGTACGATAGTACCCTTTCAAATACAAGAGCGCACAAAATAACTACAAAACTGGAGAGCATAATCAATCCTCTCTTGAACACCAATAAAACTTCATACAAGGTTGTGGTACAAGTGTTTATTGGTGAACTAAAAGACAAAGGGTTATCATTTGCAACGCAATGCAGCTATCAACCGGCGGAGGATTATTTCAACGCATCAATTTATCAAATAGATAACATGCTCATCTGCGTAATTGTAGCCGCAACAAAATTTTCAAATGCTGCTTGATGGCTTTTTGTTTGTGAATTTTCTTGAGAAAAAAAAGCGAAGAAATTAAGAAATTGTAATGGGTGCAGGCGCTTGAAAGTTGAGACACTCTTTTTACGCTTTTGCCTTGATTGTCAGTTAAAGAAAACGCTGTATCCATTTCATATCTTAATTAAATCTAGGTGTCAAGCAAAGCATTAATGCAGATTTACATTTAGAAAATTCCAATTGCAAAAGCTATAAAATCTGAAGACTTGCTTATCCAATTTGTTTTTATAAACATTCCCTGACAACGGAGTTTCCCGCAGAGCTGAAGGTTTCTAAGAGAAAGGGCTCAAAGTAATAAATGAAATAAGTGTTTCGACTTGATGATTTTTGATCATGAAGATTTTTTGCATGTTCGTATAATTCAGCTGAAATTTATTTATAGAAAAAAAGCTAAGCACTTTTTACACCAAAATAAAAGTAAAGTAGTTTAATAGTAATGATCAGTTAGAGAATGGTCGGCGACAAATGAGTTGTCATCTATAGTTTATACTTCCTCATTTATTATATGACTATTGTCGGTTTGTTTATTGATGAGATTTTATAGATTACAATAAGTAAGAACTAAACGGAAGCGAAAACCTGCTTTAAGATAAAATTTGTCTTAGGTTGTCATAGATGTTATTACGTACCAATTATTGTCATACCAATTGTCGTCTTTGCTGCAGTCTCAGTAAAGTTTTGCTTTGTCAGAAAATTTGGCCATGTGAAAATGGACCCGTTTGCGTCAAAGGTCGTTTTTTTTTGAAATTCTCATTATTAGAGCAGTTTGTTGTAAATATATTTTTACAAGAATCGTTGAAATGAGTGTTGACTTATTTCATAAAGAATTATTTTTATTATAATTATTTATAATTTATTGTATATAATTATTTATTTTATTTACTTATTTCATGAAGATTTTTGGTATTTTTGTATAATTCTGCTGAAATTTATTTTTAGAAAAAAATGAAAAGAGTTCAATAGAAGCCATTTTCTTTTTGCTCCAAAATTCTCATAGCAAAGAATCATTGAAGCATAAAATGAACGCCAACTTAATTTTCATCTTTAACTTGTTTAAAAATCTTTGAACATTTGACAGTTAAAAACACACATTAAAAATTCTAAAACAACACGAAAATGCTCTTTCACACAATGTATTGTTACAATATATTTCTGTGTAATAAATAAATAATATTATATAAAAAAAATATGTACATTTTTTGAGCGATTTAAAACATGCTTTTGCAACTTTTTGCTCAACTTTCTTAAAGTTGCAAAAGCATGTTTCCGGAGATAATTTTCTCTGATATTCAAACCAACATATTTGTCTTAATTTCAGAATAAAAGATAAAAGTCGTATATATAACAGACAGTAAAATATGAAAAGTATAGGCTATAAACAGAGATTGTAAAACCTAGAGTGGGAACAAGTAGTTTGTAAACTGCTAATGTTACCTCTACACAGTTTGCATAATTTTGCACAATTTTTAACTAAGTTATACCTTTTCTACAACAACGATGGCGCACACAAACATATCGTCTGTTTGAAAAGTTGAAGAGGCAAAATAATCTTCAGAAAACTGATAAGTACACTGCGTAGCAAAGCAAATCCCGTGACCTTTTAATTCACCCATAAACACTTGTGCAACTACTTTATAGATGTTTTCATCGTTTTGTAAACAGTTCTTGACTGCATTTTCTAAATTTTTACTTATTCTCCTGCAACGAATTCCAGATAGTTCATGGTCAAAAGACATTTTTGTAGTGTTTCTTTCTAACGTGTAAGAAACAAGTTGCTCCAGACGTTCGTTATCAAATTTTAAAATTTTTCCTAATATAAAAATGTCTTCTGTACCTCCAGAGCTTCTTCGTCGAGTTATGATCCGATTCGAAGCAGGATGCAATCCATTTCTTCTTTGTTGCAATAAAACTTTAATTGAGTGCTTTCTCTCCACCTTTAAATCACATGTAGTCTGTCTCTCGGAGCAGGTTCCGAATACTAATGGACTAGCAGTAACAACATTAAAAATTCGCGTTTGTAAATTAGGAAGACTTTTCCATCGTCGATTAAAATTTTTAGCTCTTAATTTCTCTGCTTTTACTCGTTTTGGTAACGCATCTAGAACATTACCTAATGACAGACTTCTGTTGACTACAGCCTTGTGACAGGAATCTGTATCAGAGTTAATGCTTTCATCAATCGATTTCTTCGATCGAAAAAAGTTGAAACTTTTACGTCTCGGAAAAGGCGAAGTGGTCGGTGAGCCATTTAATGGTGAATTACAAGGCGAATACCGCTCCTTTGATTGGAAGACGTCAGCAAGATTCAAAAACTGCATCAAGGCTGTTGTGGTTGATGAGCGTTTTCTTTTAGTCTTGTCTGAATCAGCAGATTTTGTTTTCTTAAGGAGTTGCTTTGATATATATTTAATTACAGGGGGCTTACTAAATTTCTTTGACGGCTGATTTTCACGGTTCGACATTGATCGTGGTCTTGCAAAATTCAATTTATCTTCATTTTCTACATCAGCTAGCATCTTAAGGACCTCCATTTCTTTCCTGTTTTAAGCAAAAACCATTAACAAAACTTATGGTTCAATCACGAAATAACCAGAATTACATCGAGAATTACGTTTAAAAATTTCACAAAAGTTTCTTGCGTAAGACGCATCTATAAATACAGTAATGTTGTTTTAACAAGCTAGGAATCTCTCAAAGCATTAAATCAAGTGGCATGTTAGGCATTGACATCAATAATGTTACTCATACAAATTTTTAAAACTTTCAAATCGCTATTTTATTTAAAAATTCTTCTATGCGAAACGTTGAGAAAATAAAACAAAAATAATTTCAGAGGTGTAAAAATAGTGAAAAAAAAAATATTTTTTTCAGTGACCCGATTTATCTTCTATCACTTTTTCATTTTTTTTTCCCGAAAAGTTTCACTTATGTTTGTTGGCTGAAAATAAAAGCTTGAAAATCAAGATTAGAATCAAAGATTCAATTTCACGAGTGGACTTTCCATAAAGTCAAATTATGTAAATCGCTATGTTTCGCAGATAAAAAGTTTGCTTCATTTTGATTGGTTGGTCGATGGAAAACTAGCGGGAAATATATTACTAAGTTATACCTTTTTCTTGGTTAATGTCCCATTTCCTGAGCATAATCTTGTTTTGTTATTCAGGCCCATCTTGGTTATAAATCATTCACCGAAAGAATTTATAAGGTGAAAATGATTTTAGAAATTTGGTTTGAAACAAATTTGATAATATAAAGGCTCAATCAATTTTATTTTTAGCAACCCGCCAAAAAAAAGCCTCATTAAATAACATCTGAGTTACGTTAGCGTTGGAGGCATTCGTGTTATTTTACATGGTTTTTTCACAGAAGTTCTAAAAATGCCTTTTCAAAAACCTATCGCGAAAGCAAAAGCATTTACATTGAGATTCAACGGTCAATTTCTCTTTTGATGGTTTTGAACATAAAAATCGTTTTAAACATTTCCTTTCATTTTTTAAAAAAATTTCGAAAAGATTCGTTTGTCTTTGTTATTTGCTACCCGCCTTCAATGCATTATGTAAAACATAGTGAAGCACGTACACGTATGCAAGATATATTCTACATATACGTGTACACAAACAACGTAAGCCTTTAAAAATGTCATGACAAAGAAACCGTGGAGGTTTTTCAACATCTTAAGTCCCGCGTCTGGGATGGTATATTAGTTACTCCATACTGATTTTTTTAAAAAGTTTAAAAACATAATTTCTACAAATATTTTTTGAAATAGACCTTTCAAAATATTTAAACTATACAATCTTGTAAAACTTATGCAATCGAAACATTTAAAAGTAAATATATTTGAAATGTAAAAGCGGTTTGTTTAGCATCGTGAAATATCACAGTTATGCAACGTAGAAATTTAAACTCAAAGGTTTCACATAATTGTCCTAATTATAAAAAATAGAGAATGTTTTTGTATGGTAAATATTTACCAAACAATGATATACAAATCCTTCTTTTTAAAAAACAAACACAAGATTATGGCGTTAAAGAAAGAAAATTATTGCTGGATGGCATAATCCAATAACCAGCGATAATTAGTATGTTATACATTGGGGACTGAATAATAATTGCGCTTAATCCTTTCTATTACATAGGGTAAGCCAATTTCTAAAAACCTATTAATGATATTTGTAAATGTATTTTCAACAACTCGGATTGCAGAATAAAAGAGGTTTTTATCGTAAAAAAAATAAACCCCCTATAACCTGTTACAAGACTTTTTACATTCACTGGCGTGTATGGTAAAAATTTGGTGGAGGAGCTTTGTCACATCCTACTCATATGACCATATTAGCCTGAAACATACGTACAAGTATACGAACGTAAACATGCACAATATATGTATAATTGAGGGAGGAAATAGATTTAGGACAAGATGACAACCATTCAAACGAATACATGTAAGAAATAAAAATTAAAAAACTGCGTGAAGAAAGTTTAAAAAAATTTAATATCAAGAATATACGAATAAAGTTTCACATCTTTTGCTATTCAACCAATATTTCCTCTTACCTTGAGAATTTCTGCACACTTAAACACACAAAGAGTCACGATTTTATTTGACAAACATTTTTTTCGAATGAGATAAAAATTTCGCAAACGGCAGGAGGGATAAATGTAAAGAACAAAGGCCCAAAAAAAAGCTCCGAAACAGTTATTTACTGGACTTAAATAAAAGTCGTTCAGCCGAAGACATAAATAATTGACCATCAACGTGCTATCTAAACAACTATACGAGTAGCTAAAACGTCACAAATGTTTGTTTGCAAAAGATTGCACCCATGATCAACGCAATCGATAGCAACAACCATAGAATTATCAATGCTCTTCAAAAATTCCAAAATAATACATTACAAGGAAACCGAAAAAGAAATGTGAAAATAAAATAGTTGAAATAGTATTTTTACTTTTATCATTATTGTTTAAAAATCAAAAATCCTTTTCTTCACTTTGAGGAAAACTCTAGGAAAACTGTTTAAAAGAGTTTTTTCCTTAAAACTCTTTTAAACAGTTTTCCTCAAAGTGGAGAAAATCGAAAACGTCTTTTTAAAATGTTATTTATTTGTTAAATGTTGTTATTTACTTATAGCATTTCTCTCGCCAATTAAATGTCTTCGTCTCAGGCGACTTTCTAAAAATTAAGTTTGACGAAAAACGTGGATGACTATAAAGTTAATTCGTGACGTTCTTTGTCGTATTCGTATTCAACCAACGATATGCATATCAAACCTGTCTTTCTTTATTTCCATCTAAGCGATACGAGAGAAAAAGTACACCGCCACAGTTCTTTTCAAAAATGCATGATTCTTCACCAAAATAGCAAATAACCTTCGCTATTGTTTACAATATAATTAAGGACCTCGGCGTTTGAGAACGCTGCGATTTGATCTTGAAATTTAAAATCGAACTTTCGATCGATTTCAATTATTCGCAGCGCTAACTCCGATGTTAAATTTGATAGTTTTTACTGCAAAAAACCTCTTGTAATTATCTGATAATCCTTTTCTTTCAAAAATGCATAACAAGTACAATTTAGGACCTTTACCATATTGATCAATCAGACTAATTTTGCCAGTGTGGATCCTACGTTCTTCACAATCTTTATTTAGCGAATAGATGAGTTTTATTCACGGAAATTGTTGTCAGATGCGATTTCATTTTCTTTCCTAACGTTTTAAAAATTCTTTTTATAAATGATAAATTAAAAATAATTGATACTTAGCATTGGCAGTGGAAAAAATGCGAAAGCAAACTTTTAAGGCACGAAAGAAATATTTATACTCAATACATAAAAGATGTTTTAAGTTTTATAAATATAATAATTAATAAAAAATATAATAATTGGTACCTTTCCACCTTAAAGTTTATATGGCCTGTTGAGTGGCTTGTTTTTAAAGATCTGAATTAGTGTGTGAACACCAAACTTCGCATTTTGGATTTTTTTTTGGTCTCAACTCTTTTCTCTTCAGAAATAAGGGTTGGCTATTTGCAAACATTTGTGCCAGCTTTGGTAATCTAAAAGCTTGAACAATTACATGTACAAAATCACACAAACAGTTTTCTGTCTTTTAAAAAACTAGTGCGCATTTTTTTCGTGCATCTGTATTATCACGCCAATAGGAGTTGACTATGCAAGCACTTGTACCAACACAAAATTGTGTTAAAAGTTTAACTCTTGAAATCATTAACTTTCTTTTGTCTTTACTTAGTACGAGTATCAAAATTTTACTATAAAAACCCAAAGTTACGAGTGTGGTACTGCAGCTGTCAAAAAGTTAGCAGCTAAGGCTAAGGTAATCAGCGAAGTTACACACGCATTTCAAAAGAGACAAGCAATATGGTAGATATACATGCTTGCTCCACAATATATTCCGCGGCCCATGATAAACGAGGTCCAACCCAATGCAATTCGCCAACTTGACCTGCTATACTTAACACATGATATGATACGCCGCAAAACTTTTAAATACGCGCTAACTGTTGTCGTTATTAGGTCGAAATGTAAGGAGGCTGAAACCGTCACAGACAGAAGCTCTCCTGAAGTTGCTACAGCTTTGACTCGAATTTATTGTGAGCCAGGGCTTTTTAGCGGTTTCTTTATGTCTTGTGTGTTTCGGTGTGTTTAGTTTTAGGATGATGGGATGGGGCATTAGTAATTCGTAGGTTTGGTGGATTGAGTTTATAGAGGTTAGGGAATGCCTCTTGGTTCTGTGAAATGGTAGTACTCTTACTTATTTACGTTCATACTTTTCTTTACTTACTTATATTACATATATTCATACTTTTCTATATATACTATTTATATTCATATTTTTCTTTATGTTAACACTTTTACTTTATATTTCTAGTTTAAATTGCAATAGTAACAATTCTTTTTCCTTTAAGTTTCTTTACCGTCAATAAAATTTTCTCCACTTTAAATTATAAAAAAAACTATTTCTTACACTCTCCTCCAATCGTAAAACTAAAAACTCCGCACCACTAACCGCACTCTTTTGTGTACTTTTTTGAAATCTTTTTTGTATATCATTTTTTTATATCCTTTTTGTTAATTCTTTTTCCTTCGTATATATTTTATGTATATTATCTTCACATGTTTCTCGCTTTTTACACGGGTTATATTGCTTTTGGCGTTGATGTCTTTTTATTTTCATTAGTTAGTGTGTAAAATTTTGATAAATGTTTTTGGATGGTTATACTGTTATAAATAATATCTTATTTCAATTAGAATTAGCTTCCTTATAATATCAACGAGGGCCTTAACGTGGCCAAATTTACTACAGGTAGATCCAAGTCGCGACTTCATGGAAGCCTTCAGTTAACTGCTCAAAAAGTACAATCTAAAAGCGTGCCGTGGCCGATTGTACACTAATTGAGACTAAAGCATCGCTGAGCGATTCAAACAGATGTTTGCTGTAAGAATATTCAGGCATCAATATGCACAGACCTTTTGCTGAATGCAAGAGATTCATCCGAACGTAGTACTAAGTAGTTGCGAACTTTGCTTGAAGTTGTGGACTCAACAATAAACCAACTTGTCTGATAGGGAAGAAATCTTAACTTACAATAAGAGTACAATGGTAACAATGTGATCAGTCAGAGAAACCAGCCTGCAATATGCTACCTAACTGATGGACCACCAAAAGCATTTGTTCGTGAAGAGATTAAGTTTAGTCTTTTTTAGGAGAAGTTTGTAGGATATGCAAGATAACGAGAATTATTGCGCGGAATTGAGATCATAGTAATGGATTAGCAGGTTAATAAAATTCTCTAACTCATCAGCGAGTAGTAGGGCGTTAGCTTTTCAAGTATTGTGGTAATCATCAAGAGCTTTGTTCCTAATTGCATTCCAATTATGCTGCCCATGTTGATAGTCTGCGTTAGTAACCCTTTACCAAGATGGATACACACGCTTGCGACGTAACAATTTTTACTCGTATGGGTACACATGTTTTTGACGTAAGAATTTTTAACTCATCATCTGTGCAACCTTTCCTAGCATTTTTAATTTTGAGGTAAGAGTGTCTAGAGAAGTTCAAGAACTAAAAGTTTCAACGAATTGAAGCTGTCTAACATTAAAGTTGTATATATTTCCATATTAATTGGTATGCAGTTTATTTTTTCATTTGCAGCTTCTGATTTTTCAAGCGCTGACATAATTAGATGCCCATCATAGCCTCTAAGTTTGTGAAAGACCACTGGCACCTTAGTTCTACAAGGATAGATACGTAGCTTAAGGTTGCATAGATTGTGTGCTGCATCTCAATATTTTCCAGAAATATGGCAGTGATCTCGGACTTAATTCATTATTCCTACACCTGTCAAGCATCTCATCACAAATATGACACTGTATAGCATTATTAAACGCTCATCAATTATCTGCAGCCACGATCATATCTGCCTAATAGCGTGAAACTTCACGGATCTCTTCCATTTCAGCTCACATGGCTGTCAAGTATTGCTCCACAGTGTCTTTATAACGCTACAATACTAGCGCATTAAATACTCTATCACTGCTACAATACTACATAACCGTTCTTTTCAGGGATAAATGATGGTCGCGTTCTGTTTATAGAACGCTCAGTAACTACAGAATTATGCCCCGGTTGTTGCGAATTAAAAATATAGATCGTCTTGCAGAGACTCAAACACAACACATGTGGCAATCTAAAAGAGCTCTTTCCTGGATCAATATCATGGAAAATGAAACAAATGATTATAAAAATAAATATTAGCGCAGGAGGACAATATCATTGGACTATTTTCTCGGTCGCTTAACGCGTTCTATGTTCATTTTGTGTCACTGAAAATCTGGAGTGTTACAATCTGCAGTGCCTGGTAAGATATTATCCCATCGCTACGACATTCTGAGTCCATCTCTTAGAGACAATTGAGAATTTAATTGTAGTTTTATAGTGATTTGCGCTACCACCGCATATTTAAATAAATGCTCGATGAAAAAGGTTTGGAAGATTTGGTAGATGAGACTAAACAATTGGTACAGGTAGATGCAACAAAGTTGCTGATTGTGATACACCTGGCATCAAACGTTATTGACATCGTCTCGCTACAGCCATCTCTGTAGGGAACGCATAAGATTTTCTCGGATGTGCTTTAAGACACAATGAACTTTTATGAGTGGTTCCTGACAAAATCAATATATTGTACGTTGACTATACAGTATGAATGGGAAGAAGTATTGGTAAAAGAATTTCACGGAAAGCAACTCAAACTTATACAGATCTAGTCAAAAAAATATTTCCTGTAGAAGACCATAGTCTACTACAGGATGATCTAGACAATAACCCACTATTTCAACATTCTCTACCTTTCATTGTAGTAGAGGCATACCACGAATTCAGAAGAGCTTTTACATAGCTGAGCGTGATATTGAGTACGCTTTAACATGTTGTTGTAATACGTCCGGCTTAGGGTCAGCACACTAGTTCTAACAAAGAGGTTGACTCATTTGAACATGTTAAACAATTGCAAGATAACGTTGGTGAAACTTAATGGATAAAGATAATCAAGACTCAGTACACACTGAATGCTTACAGTTGTCTACTCAGTGCGGACACAAAAAAAGGCGGAGCATTTTGAGATGGTTGGACCATATAAGCTCTTTTAATGGTAGTACAGTTTTTGAGATTTCCTTGACTATTAACACCATCAACTAGTGCTATTTAAACCTCCGTGTTGCCAAAACGTAAGAATTCATGAAAAACGATTTTTAGTAACTTGAATTCATCTGCTGAAGTTCATCATCGGTAAGGGCTCCCAATGATACCTACTGGAGCAATGGGGGTGCCTCTGCGGTGGAAGTATAAGGCACAGTTTTTTGATATAGTTTCGCAGAGGATGAAAATTGCATTTGATTCAGGAAATAGTTGTTTTAAATTGCCATGTGTGTTGCATTTAAGTATCTGAAAGACGAGCTACATTTTTAATTAGCAACAACGGAACATAACTGTAGTTACTGCCCCTACTGCTGACACAAAAATTTCGTGAATCCAAACCAATTGTGGTCTGGTGTTTGCAAGAATTTGTGCAATTCATGATATTTAAGTACTGGTGAGATAACAAGTGCAGACACACCTATAACAACCAATATCAATTCCTCTCTATTATTACCACTCTCCCGCACTTGAAGTTCCTTGAAAAAATAATGAAACACTATTCAGAGTTTACATGGTTTCTCATTGCATATCAAGCTGTAATTATAGCGTTACTTGTGAATAATTGTGTGCGTAAAAGATGTCATTATAGCGTTACTTGTGAATAGTTATGTGCGTAAAGGATATGTCATTAAAGCGTTACTTGTAAATAATTGTATTTGTGAAAAGATATGTGTGAATGCCTAGGGAATGCCTACTTGTAAATAATTGTATGTGTGAAAAGATATGTGTGAATACCTAGGGAATTAACTTGTATATAAATTGTGTTGAATTTTACAAAGATACATCGGCGTTTACGCACAACTAAAAAACGATCTTTTTTATGCGAAACTACAAGCTATTTCGGCGAAATGGCGACTAAACTTGATTTAAAGTTAATTCCAGAGTTTAGTGGAAACGATCAACAGTCAGTTGCGGAGTGGCTGGAAAAGGTTGAATTGGTATGTAAAGTAATTGGTGTAACCGATCTGGCACGTGTGAAAAATAGAGAATGGATAATTGCGTGGAAATGGAATACCAAACCTGAAAATCTGGTGAATAGAATTGCTGAATATACCATCCCCATCGGCATAAAACACGATTACGAAAAAGAAATTGAAGGGTGGATAGAGAAAAAATGGCTGCAAAAGTACGAAGCGAAAAAACACGGTCCAGTAAAAGGTTTGGTTCCACTTATGGCAGTGGTGCAGCAAAACAAAGGAAAAGTGCGACCAGTGTTAGACTTCAGGGAGCTGAACACGTTTATTGAACCATTTACGGCGAACACGGATGCATGTGCTGACAAACTTCGAGACTGGAGACGGCTTGGAGAAAATATTTCAATTATTGATTTATCATCGGCCTACATGCAACTCAAAATCAGCGAGGAACTCTGGGCTTACCAAACTGTTGTGTTCCGTGGACAGAGGTTTTGTTTAACACGTTTGGGATTTGGCCTGAACGTTGCGCCCGTCATAATGAAAGCAGTTTTGGACAAAGTTCTATCGCAAGACGAAAAGATCTGGAAGGGAACATCATCATACATTAATGATATTCTTGTAAATGAAGACATCGTATCAGTTCGCAGTGTACTTGATCATTTGGATATGTATGGATTACATTGTAAGCCGGCGGTTCGTGTGTCCGAAGGGGCGAGAGTTCTAGGATTACAAGTTGGAATTGAAAATAAGAAGTTATTTTGGAAGAGAGACAACGATTTTGGTGAAATTCCAAGTTCTCTAACGAGGCGAAAAATCTTCTCTTTATGTGGAAAAATGACTGGGAATCTTCCAGTTTGTGGTTGGTTGCGTGTAGCTTCGTCATTTGTTAAAAGGACGGCAAACGCCCTAACGAAAACATGGGATGAGAAGATACAATGCAATTTTGTTGAAAAAATGGTGAACGATATGGTAAAAAGAACACGTAACGACGATCCTGCCAAAGGAGTTTGGAATGTTTATGGCAACGAGGCAACAGTGTGGGTGGATGCTAGTTCACTAGCGCTAGGTGTGAGTATCGAAGTTGATGGCAATATAATCGAAGACGCTTGTTGGTTAAGAAAAGATGATACAACACATATAAACATGTCTGAACTCGATGCAGTAATCAAAGGACTAAACATGGGTCTCAATTGGAAGATGAATGTCTTGCATATTTGCACTGATTCGAAAGCAGTATTACATTGGGTCACCGATGCACTGACTGGAAAATCTAGATTGAAGACAAAGGCTTCAAACGAAATGCTGATTAGAAGACGGCTTCAGACCATTACGAATATTGTGGAGGAATACAAACTCAGAGTGGATATTAAACTAGTGCCCTCGGAGTCTAACTTAGCCGATGTACTTACTCGAGTGCCTGGAAGTTGGTTGAAAATGATCGATAAGCCCGCTGAACTTGCTGCAGGTGGAACGATTAGTGCTTCTCTATCTCCCAAAGAAATAAACCATGTTCATAAGTCCACGGGACATTATGGTGTGAAGAGAACATTGTATTTTGTTCGTAGAATTGACCCATCAGTAAGCAGGGAAGAAGTCAGGCAAGTGGTTGAAAAATGTGTAGCCTGTCAATCAATTGATCCAAGTCCGATAAAGTGGCCGAAAGGGAAGATCGAAGTAAAAGGGACGTGGCAACGGCTTGGTATGGATATAACTCATTATGAGGGGCAACATTTTCTTACCCTGATTGACTGTGGGCCTTCACGATATGCAATATGGCGCCATCTTAAAGACCAAACTAGTGCATGTGTCATTCAGGAATTAAACGAAATCTTTCTTGAACGAGGCGGTCCAAACGAAATTTTGACGGATAATGATACAGCATTTCGAAGCACATTATTTTCGCAATTTATGAACAAATGGAACGTTAAACTTCGCTTCAGGTGCGCTTACGTTCCTTCAGGGAATGGAATTGCAGAACGGTGCCATCGAACAGTGAAAAGAACGGCGAAGAGAGTTCCGTGCAGCATACCCGAGGCAGTTTATTGGTATAACGTCAGCCCAAAAGACTGTTGTAAGTCATCTACAGCACCCGCAAATAAATTATACCATTACGAAATTAGAGTTAGAGGAATTGACGACGATAAAAACGCATATGAACCTCATGAGAAGATCACCAACAAGTTTAAACTCGGCGATGAAGTATGGGTAAAGCCCCCGGACAACCGATGTGACTCTCAATACAAAATTGGGAGAATTACAGGAATCATTTCGGAGCAAACGGTAGAAGTGGACAAAGTATCCCGGCACATACGCGACCTAAGACCCGTCAGAGTTGATAACAAGTCGAATGAGGATCTAGAAGATGATGAAGAACTGTGCGTTGTGTTACCTGAAGACGAGACAAACCAGACGCCAATGTTGCGAAGAAGCACCCGAAAAAGGATGGCACCTGAGCGATATAGTCCGTGAGGTGAAGTGGTCGTTATGACCAAGGGGGAGTGTAATTATAGCGTTACTTGTGAATAATTGTGTGCGTAAAAGATGTCATTATAGCGTTACTTGTGAATAGTTATGTGCGTAAAGGATATGTCATTAAAGCGTTACTTGTAAATAATTGTATTTGTGAAAAGATATGTGTGAATGCCTAGGGAATGCCTACTTGTAAATAATTGTATGTGTGAAAAGATATGTGTGAATACCTAGGGAATTAACTTGTATATAAATTGTGTTGAATTTTACAAAGATACATCGGCGTTTACGCACAACTAAAAAACGATCTTTTTTATGCGAAACTACACAAGCCTAACAGTTTTGACATAACGAGGAGTAATGTTTGATAGAAAGTATTGGAAACATATTTAAGATTTTTTATTTATTAAAATGATTGCAAAAATTTAAGTCTAAAACAAGGTTCAAGCTGCTCGTGTACCATCGTTGTCTAAAAATTGTTCTAAAACGTCATTGGATTTCTAACGTAATTTACTCCGTATTTTTGTGGC
The DNA here is from genome assembly GCF_058129835.1 of Hydra viridissima. NCBI lineage: Eukaryota > Metazoa > Cnidaria > Hydrozoa > Anthoathecata > Hydridae > Hydra > Hydra viridissima. The sequence goes on from NW_028324309.1 coordinate 16,595,268, forward strand.
GGTTTTTTTTAAACTCAAATATTCCAGAGTCGTAATGGGTTCAACTTTTTGGCTCAAATATAAATCTCAGTCTCTAAATTAAGTTTGAGAAAATTAATTTAAGAGTATTTGTTCAACGAGAGTTTAAATTGACAGTTGCCTCAAATTATGGCTATAGTTGTTCCAACATAAAAGATAAATATCTTGCCTAAAATGACTTCTAGTGCCTCTCATTTGACAGTGTTTCAACAAGAAGTTAAGAAGAATCTTGAATCTCCCGCTCGACTTCAAGTAAAAACATTTGCTAAATGCCCACGTCTAAGCTTTAGTAAAGTTAAAGTTGGTAAAAGTCGAACTGTAGATCTTCTTATTGAAAATCCCAATGACTTTCCAGTTTCATTAACTACAGATCAGTTTTCTGTTGAATCTGACTTAGAAATTCTTGTTACCCAGGATATTTGGATTAACAATGATAAAACTATTAAAATAATCTTATCAGAGAAATCATTTAAAACCATAAAATGTAAGTGGAGTCCTACAAAAGTAGGAAAAATGAGACAAACTATGTGCTTTAGGTGGGATGATGGACATAAACTTCAAGCAATATTGCTTGGGAATGCAGAACAAGATGGTTTAGCAAAGATAAAAAGCAATAAGGTAGTTAAATACTTTATTTTATTTTATTTTTTTTACATTAACAACTGATTTGACATATGATGTACTTCTAATGTAGTCTATATATATACGTACTAGGGTTATGACCCAAAAAAATGTTTTTGGCCTGTAGAGGAAATCAATGAACATTTTGATACTGATTAAGAAAATCACATTTATTTCATTTAATTAAAAAAAGGGTTCCGCAGCAAAGATAACAAATTTTCTAAAACTTTTATACATTCAACAGTCCAGGATCCTCACAATGCTTAAGGTTCAAATATTTATCTGTTTTGCATATCTGGTGTAGTTCATCATAAAAAATTAATTAATTTCACTGCTTGTTCACAAATATTTGTATGTGATCTATCTAATATAGAATTGTCATCATTCCAGTGAGTTGCAAAGCACTCTATAGCTTTGAAGCAATTTAATTTTGAAATACCATCCATCAATTTCTCATGAATCTCTGCGTAGAAAAATGGGTTGGAAAAGCAAAGCCATGTATTTAAAATCAAAGTATATAGTACTTTAAATGATAATTTCCATTTAGAAATTAAACTTTCTATCTCCACCATTTCCTATGACAGCTCGCCAATTATCTGATTATGATGGTGTCGGAACACTGATTCTATCTTTGGCTAGACTGGAGCACACTGCAGCAGCTTTATTAGGAGAAAGAGCTTTTTTTTGTCACCAAGTTAGCTGCATGTTGAAAAATGAGCAGCTGCTTTTTTTTTTTTTTTCATCTGGATGAGACAATTAGACAGTCATACATTCTGAATTGACTGCTGATAGCAAGTTTTCAAATATATGGTGTCAATAAGCCACATGGAGTAAATTTTTTCAATTCAAGTTTTTGCACTCTAAAAAGTTTAACAACCTCAAAAGAAAATTCTAAAACTAAAAGTGAGATTAAGAAACATCTTTCTGCCACAGTGAACAGTGAGATAAACATTTTAAGGAAGGCTTGAATTTTTTCAGCCGTTTGTTTTAATTTTTTTCATGCTGGCTCTACAAGTAGAAGATCAAGTGATTCCCAAATTCTTAACATTCTGTCCCATATTTCTTGGAAAAATAGTTAAGATAAATGTGCTATTCTATAATTGAATGCGACTTTGTGTTTTTGCCAGAATTTTTCCATATCTTGCTTATGCCAGATTTTGATAATTTGTCTGTTCTGTAAATCTTCAGTGTATACCTTAAAATTAAAAGCTTTGATTTCTTCAGATGCTTTTAGCGGTCATCCTTCGAACAATTTTGAACTTTCTTTGAGATTATTTCTCAAACTTTGCCTATCTCATTAAATCCACTAAGTTTACCTTCTGATTTTGTGCTTTGAGAAATTTATTGGCACAGGCAACATCAAATAGGTAATTCACTTTTTCTATAAACAAAGCTTCACTATTTTTCTGTGCTTCTGTTAATTTTTTTTTTTTTTTTCGTCATTAAAAAATTGGACAAAATATGGGTAACAAATTCTGGTCATTTTGATATTTAACTCCTGGGTGGTAGAAATCAGCTCCTTATCACAAAATGACACTTCATGAATGGTTTTTTGTAGCTTTCCAAACCTTTTTTATTTCCTGGAGAAAAATGAAGGCAATGATGCATAACTTCTTCATTTGATGGTAGTTTGTTTCTCAAAAGCTGAGTTTTTAATGATTGACCAAGTAGATATAATTCTTGTTATTTTTTTCCTTCTCTTAAAATGTTTTTGAAAATATTCTACAAATGATCTAAAGTTTTACACTGAGACTTCATTTGAGTTGTTCCCATTACCAAAAAGGAAAGACCAAAATATATCTCATTTTGATTTTGGGGACTTCCCTATTGAACATGTATATATGCACATGTGAATATATATAAATGTAATATTTATTTAAGTTGTACTCTGTTGATTGCTGTTCTTGTCTCTCTTCTCTTTTGAAAATCTATTTCTATGTGAATGAGAGTTTAAAGTTTGTTTATTTATAAAATTTCTGTTATTTTTTGTGGATGCTTTTCATTATTGCAGTTTATTAGTTTATTATTATTTGCAATGGGCTGTGCTTTGTAATTCTTATCAAGATAATGTTGATATTTGTATTGATTAAAGTTGTGATTTTTGATGTTTAACCTTAATTTATGGAATAATTTATGCTCAGCAAACCACAACATTTAGCAATAAATGTAATAATGTTTTTAAAAAAACAATTTTTGACAGAATTATTTTGTTGTTCTTAAGAATTTACAGATTTTCTGATATCTTTCTATGTAATGCATGAGAAGATATCAGAAGATATCAGAAAATATCTTCTGAAGTAGCACATCAGAAGATATCAGAAGATCTATAGTTTAAATAAACCTCATACACAAAGATGTTAAAAAGATTTTTGTAATTAGTTAAAATTTTTTATACATAAACAAATAAGAAGCTTTAAAAATATTTCAAAATTATGAAATGATTTTTTTTTAAATAACATGAAATCAATTGATCAATCAAGTAATGATCTTTTAGTTGTTTTGAAAGTTTGAGTCATAAATAAATACTGGCCTAACTAACTGCAAAAAATACCGTTAGGGAGATAGTATCCGAACACAAAGTTTTATTGTGAAAAATAAAGTTTGGTGAATTATTCAGAAAAAAAATTAAGTTATTGATGAAAATTTTTATGATGATTCTAAAGTAAATTTAATCAAGATTTCAGATAAAAACAAAAAAACATCTCTTTGCCTAAAATTTAATGATTCCCAAAGGCATGTTAAAGTCTTGATGAAAGAAAATTATCCAAATATAAACAATATTTTCTGAGTAATAATTGAAAAAAAAAAAGATTTTTAAGCAATAATTCAAGTTATTTTACTATCAAATAATGAGTAGCCGCTAATAATTGATTGATTTTTTTCTAAACTATTTGATTTATCATTAAAACCATCAAAAATGGGAGTTAAAACCAAGGAATGGTTGCAAGCTCAGTGCAACATAGGTATTGAGTTTTTCAAACAAAGTAAAACATTCAGATTGATGCAAGAAGCGACTGGAATGGCATTAGGAACCATCAGCGAATTGGTTAAAAAACACAAAAGGTTTGGATACATGAAAAATCCCCCAAGATCAGGAATAAAGCACAAAATTATGATTAAAATGCAGGCAGGCAATGTATTAAAAAGAAAGAAGAGCTGAGATCTTCATCCAAGAAGCTTAGGTCCATTTTGATTCAGATACAACAAAGAAAGTTTTTAGAAGTTTCAAGAAAGATTTTGTTTGATATAACCACTGTTAAATCCATTCCACAATATTAAACTTATCGCTAAATACTCCTTAATTCCATTAATATTTTTCTTAAAAGAAATCAAATCCAAGTAAGGTACCATTTTAAAACATTTTCATATTTTTGAATAAAAAACTTTTGCTTAAATTTTCAATCTAAATTTTTTCAGAGAATACAGTGCGTATGTTCATGCATTCTATTCTCTGAAAAAATTTGGATTGAAAGTTTTGTCGATTTGAATCTATGACTTTTTTTCTGAACGCTGATTTAAGTAGTATGTCCCCTTAGGGTTGCAGAGTAATTACACTTTTTTCTCTTTACTTTTCTATTTTTAATCTTTAATATTTTTTTGGAAAAAATAAATTTCTGAGATAAGTAACTGTGTAAAAATAAAATGGTTGATAATCAATGTCACATTAAAGTGGACATTGAAATGACACTTTGTGTGATGTTTGCAATCAGCTGTAAGAACCACTTATTGATAGTTGTAAAATTCACAATATGATTCTGAAAGCTGAACAGAAAACAATCTATTAAATAATTTTTACTCCCAAAAAGCAAACAAGAATTACTTATCGTAATTTAAGACACAGGCTGGTGTACATGCAGATTCGTCAATCTGAGTTTCATTAGCTCACTTATTACTGTTGTCTTTGCTCTGATTGTTTGTCTTTACTATTGATATAATTGCATGATACTTCCTTAGGTCTTTGTCTATTCCAACTCATTAGTTTTATTATGCTTAATTTTAACCAGCTTGAAATAATTGTTTTAAGAACTTGTTTCAGATTGGATGAAAAGATTCCTTTTGCTCAGATATACATAGTTTTATGTTTTTTTCTCCTAAAAATAGTATAAATATTTTTTATTTAGATTTCTAAGACTCCTCACGCAGCGCATCCTTTGCAAGAAAATAAACCTTTTCTTATACCATCTGAAGTTGATAACGTACTGACAAACATTCAGTTAGATACTTCTATACGGCGTTCAACATTCACAGTAGATAGCAACAGTCCTATTAAGAGAGTGGTAAAAAAAGTGAATATGGGTTCACTGTCACCATTAAGTTTTGATAAGTGCAATTCTGTCCAAAAAGAAAATAAAGATCCTTTACAGCTTGGAGGAGTTAAAAAAATCTCATTAAATGACATCAATCATGGCAAAAACGAAAACATTTTTGATATAAAACAAGAAAAAAACTCAATCAAAACAAGTTCAACAAAAAGAAACTTATTTTCAGGGAAAACAGCAAGTGAAGAAGTCCAACCAAAGCACTCTAGGTATTTAAAAACAGCAAGCGAAGAAGTCCAACCAAAGCACTCTAGTTATTTAAAAACAGCGAGTGAAGAAGTCCAACCAAAGCACTCTAGTTATTTAAAAAGGCAATCTGTATCCAGAGCACTGCCTAGTAAGGTGTTTTCTCTTTGCTAGTTCTCTTGGTTTTTTTTTTTTTTAACAATTGAAGTTTAATAATACAAAAAATTTATTTTATGTATTTGAAATGGTGGAATATGTTGTAATGTATTCAATTAGTTGTCATGTTTAGAATTTTACTAGAACTGCCTGCAGTATACAGTGCTACTAAAAAATTTCATAGATTTTTTATATATCTATTATATAGAAGAGTATATGATAAATTAGAAACTGTCAGATTAAGATTCTACATTTATAATTTACCATTTTTAAAATTTATTTTGTTATCATTTGTTTAGTTAAACCTGTTCAAGGTTTGGCAGTAAGAAAGTTAAAGCTGTCAACTTCTACAAAAGTAAATCTTCCACGACATCCAATCCCTTATGCTGCAAAGAATATGTGCTATGATGAGCGTTGGATAGATAAGCAAGAACGAGGTTTTTAGTGTATTAAAAAAATTATTTGCTGGCCTTATTACTTTTTACATAAAATTTCAGATATGCACTGTATTATCTAAAAAAAACTTGGATTGTGAAAATTTAAGTAAAAGTGTTTTGTTCGAAATTTAAGTAAAAGTGTTTTGTTCAAAATTTAAGTAAAAGTGTTTTGTTCGAAATTTAAGTAAAAGTGTTTTGTTCAAAATTTAAGTAAAAGTGTTTTGTTCGAAATTTAAGTAAAAGTGTTTTGTTCGAAATTTAAGTAAAAGTGTTTTGTTCGAAATTTAAGTAAAAGTGTTTTGTTCGAAAATTTGAAAAAGTTTTAAAAGTGTTACTTTACTTAGATTTGATTTCTTTTAAGAAAAATATTAATGGATTTAAGGAGCGTTTAGTGATAAGTTTAACAGTGTGGAATGGATTTAGCAGCGGTTATATCTAATAAAATCTTTTTTTATTCATTTGCTTTAATATCAATTGTGAATGTTATTGTGCAGCGTTAGAGCAGATGTTATTGTGAATGTTTTTGTGCAGTGTTAGAGCAGTGCAGATTTTCTCTAGGTGAATTTTTTGTGGATGCTTTCAGATTATAAAAAGTTGAAAATCTTGAACTATTTAGCTGTAAAATTCTTTATCGAAAATCTTGAACTATTTAGTTGTAAAATTCTTTAATGAAAGTTTATTAAATGGGTAGCTGCCTCAAGAAAATCAATTGAACTATCAAAATAATTCAGAAACTTGAGTAGTATTTCAGAGGGCCTAAGTCATAGAAGTTAGTAACTGATTTTCTTTTAGTTTTTTTTTTTGCAGTTAGGCCAGTGTTTTGTTTTGACAGAAACTTTCAAAACAACTGAAAGATTATTAATTTCATAACTTAAAAATAATTTCCCCAAAAGGAGTAAAAGGTGTAAAAAGCAACAATATTTCTAGCTACTTAACACCTGAAGTTATTCTAATTTATGCAAAGTTGTTTTCAGTTGTAAAATTTATATGCCGCATTTCAATTTGGTTGCTAGCTTTCTTGGGCTGTCTTTTGAGAGCTTGGTGATAAGACATTAAGATATTACATTAAGACAAGAGATAAGACACACAAGTGACCAGTTTAAACAATTAACAATTATAATTTACAACCTACAACATAATTTACAAGTTTAATCAGTTTCTATTTTGAAGTAAAAAGTTACCTAGTTTTAAATTTAGACTAAATTTAATTTAGGCTTTGCCAATTGGTTAAATTTTATCCTAACTCCAGATAGTAATGATGTTGAAGAGGAGGAAAATGAGAGAAGAGGTAACTCAAAAGTAGCTTTTTCTCAAGTTTGTATTGTTGATTTTATTGCAGTTTTGTTTTTGCTTATAAAGAGCTATATTTTTGTATATAAAGGGACATACATAATTGATTCAAGTAAAAGACAACCAGTAGCCCCCTCACGAGAAGATATTTCTTTTAAAGTATATTCACTTCGTCATAAGATGGTGCGTCTTCGACGTGCAGGTTGTTTGTTGTACCAATCTGATGAGTTTTCGTGGATTATTCAGAAAATTGAAAGAGAAATTGAATGTGAAATGTTGGCAGTTCGTACAGACAGAAGAATTGAAGCTGACATAGGTATTTTGTTTAGTTGTTAATGGAGTTTTTAAGATACCATTTTGTTTTGGTGCTTTTCTCCAAAATATTTAATTAGAAATACAGGTTTTTTGTTTTTTAAGGTATAAAAAACAAAATTCGAGACATGATACTTTCTTATAACTCACTATGGCTAAGGATAGGTCTTGAGGTTGGTTTTATAGTTTTTGTAACTTGATTAAAATATGTTGGGTGGGTTTTTTTTTTTTTTTTTTTTAAGGAGTCTAATTTATTTTTAGATTTTTGTATAAATTATTTGTTACTGTTTTGTTAACTTTTTTCATTTTTATAGAAGAAAATTACTTTTACTCAAAAAATAAATTTAAAAAAAATTGTGTTTAATGCTTATGGCATGTTTTGTATTTTGAAAAAAAAGTAACCATGCTTATCTCAATAGATTTAAATACTAACCTAATTTCTTGTGTAATTTTTTTTGTTTTTATTGGAGGTACAAATACGTTTTGATATTTTTTTTGTATTGAGTTGAAAGAAAGTCCCTTTGCACTTGCATTATTACAAATGGATCCAATTAGAACATGAGAAGTTCTATGGTTTTCTGGAAAGTTTGGTATTTTATTTTAATGTATCAACAGTGCATTATTTTTGATAAATTTCAATGCAACTATATAAGTAAGTACAGTGATTCACTTGACATAAAATGTCAGATTAGAAATCCATTTCTGACACTGCACCTAATATGAGTTCTAGCTCAGTTCTAGCTCTAGCTTTGAAATTTTCATTCCATTAACTTCCAATTCAAGAATCATCCAAGGTCTGTTCATTAAACTGAAGTTGATTCTGAAGCAGTGTGGAAGCTGGTGGAGGAGGATCCAAGACTTAGTAGCCTCTGTATAGCCTCCCCACTTCAATGTTCTTACACATCAGTACTGCGCTATCTTAATTCATTTGAAAAGGTTCTAAAGTTAGGGATTAGGGTTCCCTACAGACTGACATGACATGGCAAGGGCATGTGCTTGGAGATCTGTACATTCTTGCTCTCCAAAAAGCAATGCTTTGACACTTTGTCACTAGCAAATGAGAAGTGGGTAGTTTATGTAAACCGCACAAGAAAGCTTCAGTGGATTGATACTAAAGAGCAGGTAGAACCAGAGACTATTGTAGATCCTCACCATAGGAAAGTCATGGTGTAGGCATGGTGGGATGTACATGGCATTGTGCATTTTGAGCTTATTCCTCCTAACACCACCATAACACCTAATTTACTGTCAACAACTGGAAAGAAAGTCACTTAAATGCAGCCACAGCAACAAAAGATTTATTTTATGCACAACAGTATGTGGCCACTCACAGCAAAATTGATATGTGTTAAGTTTACAGAGATGAGATGGGAGAACTTGCCTTGTCTTATTCTTCAAAATTGTATTGTCTGAAAAATAAGACAGGTGGGACAAGTTCATTTACATATCAGAGCAGAGCTTCAATAATGTTTGCCAACTTGAAGCTGATATTCATGAATTCTTTGAAGCATAGCCATGCAGCTTTTACAAAGATGGGATCCATTCTTTGCCTAATAAATGGAGAATTTTTGTTGATAATTATGGCAATTATATTGTAGATTGGTTGTGCTTATTCAGAGAATTGTAATGAATTAAACTATTTCAAAGTACTGTCTGTTTTTAGCTACCTTAAAATGACTTTCCCCCATTTTTCAGGCAGCATACAGATTCTGCATTGAAAAAATTTGTTGTCTTTTTAAGCCATCCAAGAATTGACCCTAATTTTGGCTTCTTCATAAGAAGTGAAATGCTGATAGTCCTCTACCACTTCAGAGGCACTTCAATGGGCTAGGACATACCACTCAAGTGCCTCCAAAGTGTCCTTGACAACTTTTGCAACATGTGGCTAAGCATTACCATGTTGAAAGATCTATTTGACATATTGGGGGGTGTTTAAGCTTTGATGCTCAGCTCACTTGCATCAATTGTTATTGGTAAAATTCCCAGTAATGGTTTTGTTAGCCCGGAGTTGCTCAGTAGATCACTCCAAGCTGATTGCACTAGATGTATAGAATTAGCTTCTTGCCATTAAAATTTCTTTTTTATTCACTCAAGCTTTCAGTGAACTCCTCTTGAGCTTGGCATGAATATTGGTCCAATGATACCTCCAACTCAGCATCTTTACATTTTATTGGCTCCCTTCGCGTTCTTTGTTGTCGGTATCAAAATCACTACTTTAAAATGTTGGAACCAGTACTCATGCATTTGTTGATGGAGCATTTACCCTATTTGCTTCTTACAACAATTGATGTCCATCAGCTGCACTTTTCTTTAAATTAATACAAAAAAGCAGCACTTCCTGTAAAAGGTTGACATGATTAGAGCACAAAGAAGGTTTGTTGTTTACACTTCAGCAAGGTGATATATACTGATTTTTAATGGAAAATGATGATGCTTTAACTTGAATATAGTTAGATGGTCTGAAGCAACTTAATGCTAGTTATACCATCTTTGTAAATCCCTCAAAATTTATTTGTACCTCAAATATAACATTCTTTGAAAATAAATTTGATCACAAATGATCTTACATGGGAAACTCCTATTTAATAAGTTGCTCAAACATTGAGTGATATTTGCATAAGAGAATTCTTCCAGTTTTTACTAATTATTTTATTCAAATGCTTGAATAAGTATTTAAGTTTTTGTAAACTCTTTCATATTAATGATAATAAAAGTGCATTACAATGTTTGATTTCTTCATCACAGTGCTGTTCAGTACTATCTTTTAGGTCATCTACGGGGAGATCATCTTATTGCACTCAAATAATGATGTTTTCAATTTGTCAAAGTTCATAATGAGTCGCATGCTTGCCAATCCTCTAATCTCAAAGCAGTACTCTCATGCTACTATTCCTAATTTATACAAACCAGGTATCAATAATTTTTTAGTTTTATTATTTTCAGTTGAAGTTGTTCAAATAAAGGTTATTTTTTGTCTATTCATGACATATTTTGTGTCTATTCATGTAACATTTAGGCTATGAGGAAGTTCTCCATAAGTTCATTTTAAAAAAGTTTTTGCTTTTGGTTATATTTTTGGACCGCGCTAAACAAAATCGACTTATTGAGCATGACCCTTGTTTATTTGTAAAAAATTCTGAGTTTAAGGTAATTATAACATAATTTCCATTACATATTTTTACTTGTTACATGTGGTTTTTACTGTTTTTATATGCTACAATTTCATTCAATCAGTTTAAATTGTTTTAAAATTTAAATAGAAATATTAACTTATTTATTTTTAGTCAAGTCGTGATCTACTACTTACATTTTCAAGAGAATACTTAAAGGGAGAAGGGGATATAACAAAACATTTGAGCTACATGGGTATAGTGGTTCAGCATCAGCAGGTTTTTTTTATGTTAAAATAGATAAAATTAAAAGTATTGCAATGATCTTTGTATGTGTTGTACTTTATAGAGCAATATTATCATTTCGAATGTTGAGCTTTGTTGAGCGATATAATCAATACACAATTTATTATATATATATATATTTAAATTTCTTCATTTTTTTTTTGTAGTCTGTTATAGATGAGTATGATTTTGGTCTAAAAAACCTAGCTGTAGATTTAAGAGATGGTGTTCGTCTTGTGTAAGTAATTCCAAATTGAAGATATGTTGTAAAATATTTCTAATTTAGCCTACTATATGAAAAGTGTACTTTCTGTTTCCTCTACTAATCTTTTTATTTAGTCGTGTTGTTGAACTTTTAACCAAAGATTGGTCACACTTACCCAAACTCAGAGTGCCTGCTGTCAGCAGATTGCAGGTCAGTTTTTGGATATTCTATCATTGTCAACCTCATTATAAAAATTAGGAGTTACAAAATTAGCATTTTTTTTTTTTTCTTTTTTTTTTTCAAATTAGTATTTTCTTGTTTAGAAAATACACAATGTTGGTATTGCTCTCAGTGTTTTGAAAGACCATGGGTTGAATTTGTCGATTGGTATGATTTATTACATTTTTTTTTTTTTTTTTTTTTGAACATCAAATTAATTTTAAACAAAAGTTAGTTACTGCACTTAAAGTGCAGCAATTGATATTTCCTCTGAGATAAACACAGCAAATTAATATATTTAACAAAAAATTGCATTTGAAAGAGAAAATTGTGCCTATTTAAATCTTCATTAGATTGGTCATTTAAAGTGGTCAAGCCAACAGGGTTTTTTTTATTCAAAGTTTATTTCTTGAATTGGTTATAAAATTTAAAAGAGAGAAACTTTCAGTTATTGTTTATACAGTTAAAAGTTTAGAAATTTCTAAAATTTTAGATCTGTTAATAGCATTTTATCTTTATGGTATGTAAACAAGAAATATGTAAGACTTAATTTGCTTACTAATCATTAAAATAACAATTTTACTCAGACCCTAAAAGTGTGGTTGATGGACATAGGGAGAAAACATTGATGGTGCTATGGCAAATAATTTTCCATTTTGAGGTATTTTTTTTTAGTTGCATATGAAAACTTTCTTCTGTAATTTCTCTTTTTTTTTTTATTAATAATTTTGTGATAAAAAATTAAAAAAATTATTCAGTTGTGTAAGCAACTAAGCTGTAAGATAACTTTAATGCTATACTATACATAGAGTGTTATAAGAAATTAATGTTTAAATATTCACTTAATAATAGCTCCTTTTTCTTAATTTCCACAGCTTATTTTTTGATGCTATCTAATTGAATTATACATTGCATTTCTACTATATATATATAGTAAAAATGCAATGTTTGACTGAGTTTTTAAGAAGACAAAAATGTAAATCTGTAGAAAACTTTTTTTTTTTTTTTTTTTACAAAACATTTAACTATTCTTTCATGTAAAAAATAAAAAATTAACTTGTAAAACAGGTCAGCTTGTATACTTGTATTTGTACACAAAAACTACATATATAATATATGTTGTTTTTGAACTACTTTTATAGGATAATTTATCTACTTAGGTTGGCTTGTTACTTGATACAGAGAAGCTGAAAGAAGAAATTGAATATCAGAAAAAAAATCTGCAATTTCGTAAAGAATTAGCTACTTTTCCAAACCCAGAAAATCTATCTCAAGTGCATGAAGAACTTTCATTAAGTGATGAAGTCTATTTTAAATCAGAAAAACTGAGTCTTTTATTGAACTGGTGTAAAGTCATATGTGCACATTATGATGTGAAGGTAAATCTTCTTTTAAATCTTATAAATTTTAAATCTTTTTTTTTATCTTACAGTGAAAGAAAAAAGTATCCGAACAAAGCATTTTATTATGGAAAATAAACTTTGTCAGGTTATTTCAGAAAAAAAAATATCTTTATAAAAATTAAAGAAATGATTATTCTGAAAGAAAATTTAATTACGAATTCAATGTGCAAAAAAAAAAAAAAATAGATAAAAAACTCTTTTGCTTTCTTTGATGTATGTTTAGGGTCATTGTCTTGTTGGAAGATAAAATGTTTACCTAATCGCAGTTTTTTAGTTGAAGCCAGAATATTTTTATTGAGAATGTTAATATAAACCTCAGAGTCCATAATTCCATCAATAAACTCCAGTTTTCCTGTTCTGTTCCAAGCCATTGATCCCCATACCATAACATTGTCTCCACTAAATTTTACTGTGCCTTGAATACAATTGAGTGTGAACGCTTCACCTTTTTTTCTCCATACTTTTTGAGCTCCATCGGACTTCCCAAAATTAAATTTTGACTCGTCTGTCCGCAAAGCTTTCCTTTAGAATGATACCAGTATATTTAGATATTTTTTTAGCAAATGCAAGTCTTCATTTTCAATGGATTTTTGAAAGGAATGGTTTCTTGCGTGGAACTCTTGCTTTGAGTCCATTTTCTTTCAATTGATTTCAATTAATACATGAGCTCACTTGTAGCCCAAAATCTTCTCAAATTTTTTTAAATTCATTTGATTTATCATTGATGATATCAATGGTAAAGCAAATGAATTTAAAAAAATTCTAGTCAATTATTAAAAATTATGCGTTGTAAAACAACAATATTTCTAAAACTATTGATTTAAAAACTTTTTTTAATAATCAATTTAAAAACTTTGTTTACAAAACAACATTTCGGATAATTATTTTTTGTTGAAGTTTTAACACTCCTTTGGGAATCATCAAATTTTAGCAACACAAGTTAATTACCGTTAAAAACGTGAATTAATATGTATAAAAACGTGATTAAGTTTGCTTTTAGAATAATTATAAAACTATTTATCAAAAACATGTTTTTCTGAAATAACCTGACAAAGTTTATTTTTCACAATAAAATCTTTTGTTCGGATAACTTATTTCTCTGACTGTATATATTTCTTTAGGCTGCATTGTTATTTAAATAATGTTTTTATAGGTGGAAAATTTCACAGTGTCTTTTTCAGATGGGATTGCATTCTGTTGCCTGATTAATTTTTATCATCCTGATATTCTTCCACAATCATTGATCAATCATGAAACAACACTTACACGCAATATTTCACTTCATGAAGAAGAGGTGGCTGATAATTTCTTCTATGAAAATTGGACAAAGTGTTTTAGTCCAAGTATGTTTTCAAAGTAATGTATAATAGTAAAATATTTTTGGAGGTTCTAATATTTTCGTTATTTTTATGAATAAATTACCAGATAAATTTTTTAAAATAATTTTTACAAGGTACTATCTTGCATTTTACAAGTTGCTTGTCAATTTAAAGCATAACAAACCAAGTTGTAGAGTTTCATTTATATGAATTTTAGATCTGCAATAAGTAAAAAATGCTTGAATTTATGGTATATGTCTGATCTTAAATATTTTCTTTCACATTTTCAAAAAGATAGAAAACTAATTTGATGCAGTAAGTGTGACTAAAACTTCTGCAATATGATAGTTTAAATAAAAACCTAGTGCATGTTAATTGAAATGTGTGCCATGTTTTGTATGTAATATGTTGGTAGATTCACATGCTGACAGCTTCATTGCCTAATTCTAATCATATAATTTAATATGAGTACTGGTTAATTTAGATACTGGTGTAAATCGGACTTTAGAAATGTTACTTATGAATGAAAAAGCTAATTATAGGGTGCTCAATCAAGCTGTAAGACACTACTATGTTTTTCTATGGTGTGATATATATATATTTTTTGATGTTTTTTTTTTCAAAATGAATTTTTTTGCAAATTTATGGCATTCTTTTTATGCCAATTAGATACAAGACTTGGGTGGCATTCCATCAATGCTGAGATGTAGTGATATGTCTAATACTATTCCTGATGAAAAGGTTTTGTTTTTTTTTTTCTGTTTCCACAACACTTTTTTGTCTCTTTGTTAAATGAAAGTTGTATCAAAATAAAACTGAAAAACCAAATATAAAAGTAACACTGTAACTTATTTATGATTCTTACTTACTTTTGCTTACCTATTTTTTAAGGTTGTGGTTACTTATATTTCATACTTGTGTGCACGTTTGTTAAACATAAGAGAAGAGGCTCAGGCTGCTCGAAAAATTCAGCTTACTTGGAGGAGGTATTCTTTGAAGAAGCAACATAGTTTACTCAAGGTACTTAAGTTTAAACAATTTACAATATTTTTATCATATTTCTACATAAAAATTTTGCAGTTTATTAAAAATGAGAGTATTTTAAAATCCATAAAAATAATTTAGTATCACTTTCAGGTTTACGAATCAGCTGCTCAAAAAATTCAGGTTTTTTTTTTTTTTTTGTATGTTTTTTTTAGTTTTTGGGGGATACTTTGTTATAGGTGGCTGTTACTTAATTGATTATATTAAAATTTTAATTGTTTGATTGATTTTGATTCCATACAAAACTACTAAGAGTTGTTTTCTCTAAAAGCTTTGGTATCGTTATTATCATAAAAAATATCTTGCCAATCACCATAATCATGCAGCAGTAACCATTCAAAGGTTCTGGAGAAATTACAAACAAAGATGTTCATATTTACTAGAATATCAAAACAGACTTGAGGAGCAAGCTGCTATCATAATACAGGTGCAGTATTCTTTGTTTTAAATGTAGCAAACATCAAAAAAAAAAAAAAAAAAAAAAAGAAAAAGTGAAATTCTTACAGAAGTTATAATTTATACTTTGTACCTTTTATATGTTAAAACAAAAGAAATATTTTGTATATTAGAGCTTTGTACGTTGCTTTTTGGCTCGTCTTGATTATCTTTTTTTGCGTGGTTGTATTATCTTATGCCAGAGTGTTGTTCGAAGATGGTTAGTAAAGAAAGATATGAAGATGAAAAAAAAAGCAGTTAGTGTCATTCAAAGTTGTTATAGAGGTTACAAAATAACATGTTGTTTAAGGTGATTTTTATCTTATCTCTAAAAACATTTTTCCTTATGAAAAATTTCTGTTAGCTGTATTAAATTTTATTATAAGTGCAAAGTGTAAATGAAATAAGCAATATTTAAAGGTTGTTATTTAAAAATAAGGTTGCTTAAATATTTTCCAATAAGATAACCTTAATCATAAAAAGGAGTTTAAATTATTAACATGTCGCTGGATTAAATGAGATCACATTTGTTTTTCTTAGTTAACTTTTTTATGAATATTTTTTTATGTATGAATGTTCTCTTTTTATTTATTCAAAGTGTTTTCAATAATTCTTTTTTTTAAAGGTACAAGTTTTTGCAACAGAGATCTTCAGCAGTTATTATTCAAAAAGCATTTCGTTATCACAAATGCAGAGTACAATCTAAGTTGAAGTATTTTGAGTTAACTAAAAGAGCTGCCATTATTGTACAATCTCACTATAAAGGATTTCTTTGCAGAAGGCAATATAAAAATCTCAAATTAGCAACTATTTTAATACAGCGCCTGGTTAGGGTCAAAATAAAAAGACGGGAGTTCCTTAAACTAAAATCTGCTGTTAGTACAATTGAGAATTTTTATGTTGCCTGCATTAAGAGAAGATGTGCTCAAATGAAGTATTGTTCTTTAAGAAATGCTGCTTTAAAAATTCAACAGCAATGGAGGCACTTTTTAATCTCCAGAGCCATGCGTTACAGGTATCTTCAAATGAAATCTGCTTCTATACTAATTCAATCTTGGGTAAAGATGAAGCAAGCCCAAAGAATATTTTTAAAAATTAAAAAATCAGCTCTCATCATTGAAAATGCTTGGGTATCTTTGCAACAAGGAAGAAATGCAAGGAGAGAATATATGAAAATGTATGAAGCCATCAAAACTATTCAATTTCATTATAGAGGTTATAAGTTAAAGAAAAAGATAAAGGCAGTTCAAGTCATTGAGAACTTTTGGCTAAACATTCAAAAAGTGCACTTTGAACACAATCAGTTTCTCTTGAAGCGTGCTTCATGCGTCAAGATTCAAGCTGCTTGGAGAAGTTATCAGATAAAGAAAGAATTTTTACAATTGAAACACAGTGTTCATGTAATTGAATGTAGGTACAAAGCTACAATTTTGATGCGACTCGAAAAAAGAAATTTTAAATACATAGTTAAATCAGTTGTTTTAATACAAGCCTGGTTCAGGTGTCACTCAATTTGTAGAAGTTTTCAAAAGAAAAAATCTGTTTGTATTTTTTTGCAAAAGGTATGGAGGATGCATCTTGCAAAAAAGAATGCTCAGAAGGAATATCATAAAAAAAAGCATGCTATTGTAATGTTGCAAAGTCATATTAAAAAATTTTTAGTTATGAAGGAATTTTCTCGTAAAAAGAATGCTGTTATAATAATACAGAGCTCATTTAGAATGTATCAGTGCCAAAAAAAGTATAAACAATACCTTTATGCTGTTGTTTGTATACAGGCCAATATAAGACGTTACCTTGTAAGTCTGAAGTTTAATAAAAAGAAATTAGCTGCAACAAAGATTCAAGCAACAATAAAGATGTTCATTTGTCTACAGAATTATTCCAAAATAAAAAATGCAGTTCAAATTATCCAACGTTCAATGAGAGTTGCAATATGGCGTAGGCAATATAAACAGAAGCGAAATGCTGCAATTAAGATTCAATCATTTATTAGAATGGTGATATCAAAAAGACAGTTTCATAAGCAAATGGTTGCCATAATTAAAGTTCAAGCATTGGTGCGAAGATACCTATGTCAACAATTGTTTTTAAAGAACCGTACTGCTGTTATCACCATTCAGACTTATTTTAGAATGACCCAACAAAAAAAAATCTATTTGTTGCAGTTGAAATCAGCTGTGACAATTCAGTCTCATTATCGATCATTTAAAGCTCGTAAAAATTTTACTTTGCTGAAGATATCCATCTTAAAAATACAATCATTTTATCGAATGGCACTGTGTAAGTATAGATATAAAGTTCAGCGAAGATCAGCTGTAATTTTGCAGTCATACATTAGAATGTATTTTCAACAAAAAAAGTATTTGAAGTTGCACCAAGCTGTCATTCAAACTCAATCAAAGTGGAGAATGCAGAAGGAAAGAAAGTTTTATTTAAGTTTAAAAGAGAGTGCAATGAAAATACAAGCGTTTTTCAGAGGTTACAGAGAGAGATATTTATACAACTCTCTGAAATCAAATGTTATTATTATTCAATCTTATGTAAGAATGTATATTGCTAGGAAGGAGTACGTTAGAAAACAAAAAGCTCTATTTTTAATTCAGTGCACATGTAAAATGTTTGTTGTGCGAAAGGAGTTTCTTAGAAAAAAATCTTCTGCATTAAAAATTCAATCTGTTTTCAGAAAACATAAGTGTTATGTTCAGCTGACGAATGCAGCAATAATTATACAGAAGATGTTTAAAGGGATGGTCCAGAGAAAGAGATTTCTTCAGCAGAAGCAAGCAGCTATTGTATTACAGACATTCTTCAGAGGGATGATCCAAAGAAAGAAATACATTCAACAAAGGCACAATATAATTCATCTGCAATCAGTTATTCGAATGTTTCTACAAAAAAAGCTCTTCAAAGAGCAATTAAGAGCCATAAACAAAATAAAATCCTGGTTAAAAGTTTGCTATGCTAGAAGATATATGCATAATTTAATTTATTCTTGTATCTTAATACAGTCTTTCTATCGAATGCATTTAGTAAGAAAAGTTTTTGTGTTGCAGAAGAAGTCAGTTGTTGTCATTCAGTCTGCATTTAGAAGCCACAGATGTCGTACAAAGTATTTGTGTATAAAGTCTGTAGCTGTTAAAATCCAAGCAAATTACAGAATGCACAAATGTATCAGTGAATATAAAAGGATAAGGTTTGCAGTAATAAAGCTTCAGGCATTCACAAGGATGATAATATCTAGAAATAAGTTTGTAAAGTTACAAAATTTGGTAATCAAATTGCAATCATGGTGGAGAATGTGTTATTGGCGGCATGCTTTTTTAAAACATAAATCAGCTGCAATTAAAATTCAATCTGTTTATCATCGGTTTGCTTTTAAGAAAAGGTATCTTCAAAAGATTAACTCCATATTAAAAATACAGGCTTTTTTAAAGATGTGTTTAGCTCGAATCCATTATCTAAACAAGCATCAAGCTGTTTTAAAAATTCAGTCTTCATATCGTGCTTATCAACATCGAAAGCTGTGTACTCTTCGGGAAAAGGCAGCTTGCATTATCCAGTCAACTTATAGAATGCATAGAGTCAAAGTTCAGTTTCTCAAAATTAGACATTCTGTACAAGTAATTCAAACCTATTACAGAATGTATTCCACCAAAAAAAGCTATCTGAAAATGAAAAGTTCTGCTCTCGCCATACAGTCATATTACAGAAAATGGAAAGCCGAAAAGATGAGAGAAGAACTCATTACAAAAAACTGTGTCACCATACAAAGATGGTGGTGTCACAAAAGAGAGATTATGCATCAAAAAAATGCTACAATTGTATTGCAATCCTTTTTTCGTATGTATCTAAAAAGGCAAAGTTACTTAAGGAGACTTAGAGCAATAATTATCATCCAATGTTGGTATAAAACAATCGTCCAGCGTAGAAAATATCTAAAAACAGTACTTTATCTTCAAAAAACACTTCGCAAGAATGCACTTTGTAGAGCTCAAAGGGCAGAATATCTTGCAATAAGAAAGTCTGTTATACTTATACAGAGTCATATACGCAAGATGTTAGCTCTAAAAAGTTATTCAAAAATCCATGATTCTGTGTGTTTAATTCAGAGCATTTGGAGAATACATATACAGGATAAAAAAAATAGAATAGATCTTATTTGCAAAGAAGAAGTACTACAGATCATTCAATCAAGCTATGACTATTGGCACAAGCGTAGAGAAGCATCAATAAAAATATCTTCTTTCATGAAAATGTTTGTTACTCAAAAAAAGTATCACCAAATACAAAATTCTGTTCTTTGCATTCAGAAAGCATGGCGGATGTTTGCTATGAGATCAAAACATAAAAGAAAGAAAAAAGCTGTTGAGTTGATTGAGACATGGTATAAAGTAATGCTTAAGAATAAAAATAAAAAAATCAAAGATGCACAACATTATGAATTGTTAGAAAAGTCTGCTGTGACTATACAAAGAGTTTATAGAAGATATTGTTTCTGTAAATCAATATTTTCAAATTTAAAATCATTTCTAATTCTCCATAGAGCAGCTTTAAAATTGCAGAAATTTTTCAGGAATACCCATATATCTAGACAACAAAGAAAAAACTATTTAAAGTTTAAATCAGCTGTAATAGTTTTGCAACATGCATTCCGCAAAAAGTCTGCTGAGAAAAAGTTGCATATTATGAAACAGGCTATGAGCGAAATTGAAAACTGGAATTTGTTGTACAACCAGAAGACAACTGAGCAGGTGTGTGTGAAAGCTTTGATATTATATTTTACTTTTTAAGTTGTTGGAATTTTTATGATTTATTTTATTAAATATGATATTAATGACAAGTTTTAGTTATGAATTAACTTTAGAGATGTGAAAAACAGCGTGAGATAATCTTGGGTCATTTTATAAGAGCTTCTTTATTGTGTCTTTCATTGTTAAAAATTCAAAGATGGATCAGAAAAGAAATGAAAAATAAAAAAGAAAGATCTGCTCTTATAATACAGGTTTATATATGGGGCCTCTTAACAAATTACAATCAAATTTTTTGTACCTTGAAAATTCTTGCTTGTTTATAATGCCAATTAGTTTATTTAATTATTAATTAGTTAATTTATGTTAAATGTTGATTGTTATGAAATTTTTTCACTTTTTTTGGTCTTGATTTTAAGTCGTATTGGCGTGGTTTTAAAGTCCGTTCTTGCATAAAGGATAGGAATTTGAAAGAAGCGGCTGCACGAATCAGTATCGCTACAAATAAGTTAACTGAACCTATGAGATTATGTAATCGAACTAAATCTGCTCTTGAGTACCTTCTGCATGTGAAAAATTTGTCGACAGTTGTTGATGCTCTTCAGAGTTTAGGTTTTTTTAAAATTGATCTCTTTTTCTATTGTTAAATGTTTTTCGAGCTGTCTTCATGTCCCTTTTTTTTTTTTAATTCATATCACTTTTTTTTTTTTTTTTATTAAGTTGGATAATATAAGACAGTATGATGAAATCTATAAATTTACTGTCCTAAATTATTAATATTATTTTTATGTTTATTATTATTATTTTATTACTACTATTAGTATTATTGTTGTTGTTAACATTTTTTTGTTATTTCTATTAATATTATTGCTATTAAACTTTTTACAAGGCACGGGAACTTTCTATGAAATCAGTGTGATAATTGCAAATCTGATTTTTATTTGTTTGTGATGGTTTCAGAAAACATTTTCAGATATTTGACATTTTTTGATAATCCATTAAAAGTTTAGGGAATTTTATGAGCTGTTCTTTATATATATTTTTATTAAAATGTTGGTTTGTTGCATCCTACCACCTTAACTGCAAGAATCCTCATGGCCCTCCTCCTGGCTGCTGTTGTTTTAAGTTACTTATATACTTAAGATTAACGTGAGAATCGAAACATCCACTAAGTCTGATGGCACCATCGTCGGCTGTAATGAGACCAGTTGTTGTTTTAGCCACCAAATTTACATTTGGAATGCTATTCATTAACTTTTCTACTGTGGGTATGTTCACCTCCCTTCACGATGTGATTCACCACATACAGATAAATGATTTCGTTTGATACGTTTAGAAGTGCTGCATTGCTGAAAATGAGGCTATTTGAATTACACAGCCTGGAATTTCCAAATCTAATTTTAGTGTTCGTAATTATCCAGTATCCAAGTAACAACTGTATTATGCTTGCATAATTAGTTTTACTAAATTACAAAATCATACGCTATGAAAAAAATAGGGATCATGTTGAATAAAATGAAGACCAGACACATGAGCATTCTTTTAATAGTAAAAACCTTTATGCGGGAAATTAATTTTTTATTCATTGCCTATTGTCATCATTACTATTTCTTTTATTCTCGTTATTGTCATTATTGCTAGCATGAGCTCTAATTACTAACGTTTGTTCAAATATTTTTAAAAACAGGCTTTGTCAACAACAACAAAAACAAGTTTGTCTAGTTTATAAACTAATTGTAAAATACATTTTAACATTATTTTAAAACTTACGTAAGAATAAAAAAAAAATCCGACTGTCGAAATTAAAATAATCCAATTAACATTAAGTTCTCTGTGCACTTGTCAATATGTCGAAAAAATTTTTCGCGACGAAAAAAAGGGCTTAAATCGCTTTTAAAAAATCTACTGAAATAGTTTTTCTCTCTTGACGCTTTAAATAATTTCCCATAATTCATTGCAAAACGAGTTGCTATTTGTCTAAAGAACTTGTGAAACGTTTTTTTGGTCTGCTTTTTATCTAAATGTTATCGTTATTATTCTGCAGATTTGGCGACGTCTGTATCCTTTCGATGTTGTGAGCAGTTGCTTAAAGATGAAGCGATTAATGTTATTTACAAGATAATAAAATTTAGTAACCGAAGTTTACCGTGGGTGTCCATTAAAGAAGTAGCGTTCAAGATTTTGTTAAATCTAGCCAAGGTGATGTTTTTAAGATATATATCATTTGTAAAAAGTGCAAAAATTTTTTGTCACTAATGTCTTTCTCTAATTTTAATTCTTAGTGTCCGACCACCTACAGAGCGGTTTACGATCACAAACAATCTGTCTCCATAATATTGGAGCAAATGTCTATCTATCGTGAAAAAAAGTGCTTAATTTTTTCAAAGGGTTGCAATTTGCTGACTATCCTTTGCCATGACGACCATATTAAATCGGTATGTATTCCGGAAAAGAACTCCCCAACTGTCATTTAAATATTGTTTTTAATATCCATTAAAATAAAAATGGTACAAATTGATACCTTTTAAATATTTCTGTTGTTGAACACAGTATTTTCAAGTTAGTCTTATGTTTACGTCGGGTTTTAAAAATAAGATTTTGCTTACATTCACTCGCTTACAGGACATTAAAATCGAAGATGAAATTTCAAAAAAGATCGTATCTTTCTATAGCCTACTAAAGCGCAAAAGAGAATTGGAAGTTCAACGTCAAATACAAAAAGATAAAATGATAGATAAAAAGCTCTGCAACGCAAAAGCAAAATGGCATCGGAGAACAAGTGCTGTTAATGCTGAAGATCCTCTTATCGCTATCCGAATGCTGATTAATGTACTTGAGATTGATGTTAAAGTTTAAGCTATTGACGAATGCAGACCATTATTAATACATCGATTATGGTGTTAATAATAGAACTCTGCTGGGGAATCGTTTATCGTCCTATTTCTGTTTTCATACATGCGGAGAAATTTTATAATATATTTAGATGTATCATGACCCAATTCGTTTCAATATGCGAATTATCATCCCCGATGGTGTTAGCGTGCAAGAAAATGCGTATATCGATCGACAGACAGTGAAGTCGTCCACAAAATTTCTCGATTATTTTAAAATTCTTTTAATAATAATTTTATTGTTTTATTTACATTAATAACGTTGTAGGAAACTGTCTCCATGTAAAAAAAATTCCACATCTATTATGTGTATTATTTCTCGTTGTGCTTTACGTAATTTTTCTTTGAGCATCAAAAGTTTTTGTGCTCAAAGGTTTTTTTTCTTGATGAGATTTTCTTCGTTTAAAAAGTTTTCTTTTTATGAAAAGATATCTTTACGAGCAAACATACTGCACTTTGATTTTTCTGGAGCTGCAGTTAGAGAGTGACGTTTTATCAAGTACACATGAAGTTTTCTTGTCACACAACAGTTTTACGAAACACTGTAGCTCATTGCTACACGCTGGTGGTGTTTCGGGTTCCGCACGTAAAATCGATATTTTGCCGCTACTGCATGTCAGTTCTAATCCTGCATATCCTATCCGTTCGATGACTGCTTCTAAATAGCAAATAATATATGCAAAAATACCAAAATGCTTCATAGTAAACAAATATGCTTAGCATAGCTAAGTGTTTTCCTATTTTATTATGAGTAAAAAGCCGCCATATTATTACCAATAAAATAAGTCTGCGCGCTTTTACTTGTTTACACCGAATACTCATAACTTCGTCTCATGATTAGGATACAGCATTTGAAATGAGTTACACCTTCCACATTATCAGTGTCACTGTTAACAGAAAAGGTGTATGAGAGCAAGGACTTGGCTCTTTGGACTTTTAGTTTTCATGTTTAACCATGTAAATTTTAGCTTTCATGTTTAACCATGCAAATTTTTGTTTTAAAGCCAACGATTGACTGCTATTTTGATTATCAGAAAATTTTAGTCGGTTCGTGAACGTATTATTTTGTAAATGTTACCAAGTTCTTAGTGTTGTTTATGTAAAATTCACTTTGACAATTTTGTTTATAAAGTAAGGTTTATATTTTTAAGAATCGTTCTACGCATTTAAAAACCTACCTCAGTGTAAACAATCTTAAAGTTTTCATCTCTAACATTATTTGCGATTACAAACGAATTAAAAAAATAACATATTTCTCATCGTTAAGTTCCTAAGTCTTGGTTTGTACTTTCGGCTTGAAATCCCTTACCTTAAAAACAGAGTATGCATTTTTTACAAATTTAATTTGAGGTAAAGTTTTTTTTTATCAGTATTTGTTACAAAAAAGCAATCGCAAAAGTGGCTCTTTGGACATGTTTGAAATAAGAGTAATCTGGACGTTATGGATTAATTTCAGTTTTAATAAACTTTGCTATTGATTTTTGGATTTTCTTATTTGCCAATCAAATACCCGAGTGTATTTATTTTACTATTTATTCTAAAGTTAAAACATTCAATCCTATCTTTTTATTATTATTATTACTTGTTCAATCTTTGTTTATTTCTTGTGTGAAGAATTTAAAGATATAACTAAATCACACTCATTTTAAAGCACGATTTTTCCATTTTAGTTATTAAATAACCTCCCTTCTGCAAATCCTGTCAAAGTTGATGAACGATTTTAAACCACGTTGATTATGTTGATAACAAAAGCTTGTATATGCTTTCGGCTCAGACAATCAAAAAACGCATGAAGCTTAAATCATCGTAAGGGGGTTTTAAAAAATTTTAAAGAGAAAAAAAAAACGTTATTATGCAATAGTTACAGTAATTGTGATTTGTAGCATAAGACGTGCAGTAAAATAAAACACCCTTTGATGGGTTTTGTCTGGTTATGATAATCTATACTAACGATTAACAGACTCAAACCATTCTGAAGTGATTAAGTTAAGCAAATTCCAACTTTAGGTGTCCTTCAGATTAAGCGAGAGCTTAAATTTTCTAACCTAACCATAAAGAAGCTAGCTTAGACCAGTTTAAACGCATAAAACTTTAAAAGCCAATCAGAGATCCTTGGATATATAGCAGTTGATACAAAAAAATAGAAAGGAAATAGAAAGAAAAAAACTTAAAATGCATTAAAAATGTGCGATCAAAAAAACTATAATTTATACCTGGATTTTTTTTGCAATAATACTCCACCGTTAGATCCGGACGATCTTTGCAAGCAGTTGTGAGATGATAGTTATCAGCATATAAAGGACAGTTGGGTTTTCCTTCACAACTCTGCGTGACAGCACACAACGCTAGAGGAGAAGGACAAGCCTCGCCACCAAACGTAACTTTTTTAATGCGTAAGTGGTATGAGTTGCTTTTGCACGCTATATTTTTATCTTCGCCATATTTTACTTCTATTTCCTTCGTAGAATGCTCTAAGGCAAAATTTTTGAAAACGACTCATTCTTAACTGTAATTTTTCATCAAGTAAAAAACAGGATGCAATTTATAGAACTTCTAAAACATACCTTCGTTTGTTTGACATACGTATTTTATAACAGTCGGCCCAACATTGTCGACGTTGCAACTAGCGGGTTGCTTTTTATTCTCCGCAAGATCTTTTAGTTGAAATTTACAGGATGATTCATTGTTGCATAACGTTTGCATAGTGTCGAACGAAACAGCGCGATCACAACCAACTTTTTTTATGTGGTTTACTCTTTTAATGGAAATTAACTTCGATTGCTTGCACTGCAATGTGATTTGTTCATCATCAGTAACTGTAGATCTTTTGTTTGCCGAAACTACGGAAAGATAAAAGTATTTTAAGTTAACTAATTTTTAGATCATCATTTTATAGCTAATTTAGTATTACGCTTTTTTATTACCAAATTTAATGATTTAGAGGTTTTTTACAATTTCATTCTAAAGATAAAATCGACTAAAAATAAATATGTTGAACAACGATGATGCATGGCAAAAACTTGTCATCACGGTGATTTAATATGATTTTGAGAATTTTTCATACGTAAGTTGAGATGATGTCATTGGTCCGTGATCTTTATTATCTAAGCTCTTAAAGTTATGAACAAATTTGAAATGAGCCGAGGAAATTTGTTTTCTGATCAAACACTTTTTATATATTTTACTTTTTTTATTTTCACAACGAGGTTATATTTTCACAATGAGGTTATATTAAACTACTACAATGAATAAAATTTTGTTTATAATCAGAAAAAGTGACTTTGATAAGTTTGAAGCACAAAAAATACTATTCAAACCATCAGTTCAACTCAAAAAAAAATTGTTCTTTAAACTATGTTCAAAAAGCAATAATAATAGTGTGATTTTCTCATTTAAGTAATAATAATAGCAACAATTTATATGGTCTTACAGAAAATCCTCACTTACTTTTGTGTAATGTCTTTGTTTTTAAGTTGGGCTGACCGATGCATATGACCCCTTCTTCTGCTTTTGGAAACTTACGACAATCAAGTTGTTCTGGCCAAGGCAAATTTACTAGCTTTAATATGTTCTCACAGCCGAACTTTGCTTCTTCACAAAGAGACCGACAAGGTAAGATTGGCTCATCAAGCATAGTGCACATTGGTATAAATATCGAGCACAAAAACAAAGGCAAGTTTTTGGCGCATCCAGTTTCAATCAGTTTTGTGTAGTGATCTAAACCGGCGATAGCGTCGTCTTGAGAAATATGCGATAAATTGTTCGGGAATCTTGTCTGATTATAGAGTTTACGACATTGCGGGGCATAATTTGCCTCACAGTTATTAGAAGTAGTTCCGTACATAATATTTACATAAAATAAAGAGAGAGTAAACAGAAATTGCAAAAAGTTCTTCATTTTTCCACAGCAGTTTAGATCTTGCCTTAGTAATTACTACCACTAATAATGCAGCGTTCACTCGAATGTAATTTGTACTGGTATTATTGCAAACAACTTCCATTGAAATCGAGGTTACGAGTTTGTTGTGTTTACAATATGAAAAAGAGGTAGCGATTTTGTTTGCGCAAGTTCTTAAAACTTATGATTTAATCTCTCTGAAAAATAAATAACCGGTGTCTCCGAATTTTTTAAGCCCCTCCTTTTATCTTGCTTCACCAATATTTGCAACATTTTTGATTTTCTGCTGCAAAACAAAAAGTTTGAACTGAACAAGATTCATTTTAAAGATTAATCAATAAAAGAAGATTGAACCTTCTGTATTGTTTAAAGATTTTCTATCAAAGCCATCACATCCATCACATCCATCACATCCATCACATCCATCACATCCATCACATTCATCACATCCATCACATTAATCACATCCATCGCATCCATCCCATCCATCAAAATTATCAAACTAAAAGAATCAAGAAACTTTAAAGATGAAAAAAAACATTTACTGACCAAGCATCCATAAGAGCGAATTGAGAAAAGATGTTTCACAAGATTTTCACATGCGAAATCTTGTCAATGTGTGTTTTGTTGATTGATTTGTCATCTTGTTAATCTATGAATTTTTGTGATTAGTTTTCCTCTATTTAAAGGCTGCTGCATTAAAATGCAAATATTTTGAAAACATCAGAAGTTGTAAAAAGTGTAAAGTAGCGCAAACAACCAGTTTAAATCTATTTTCAGTTTTAAGTATGTACACAAATTTTTTTTAGAGATATTACACAAAAAGCTTTTTTCTACCTTCAGTTAAATAACAAAGATAATTTTATTGAAATGAACAATAAAAAAAAAGTTTGTTAATAAACAATTTATCAATTTCATTAACTAAGAGAGAAATTCATTTCTTTTTCTTTCCCAAAGCTTTTAATAAAAACATTTTTGAAAGAAAATTCTAAAAAATTTTATCATTCTCCCCCCCCCTCCTCTTTCCGATCCTCCTCTCTTGTTTGATCCCCCCCCAACCTCCCTATGAAGATTAAAGAAGCTTTTTAAACCGAAAGTAAAAAAAGAACATATCGGATTATCAAAATTGACTTAATAATTGATAATCTCAGACACATTAAAAAGCACAAATATTGTATTCCTTAATCTCATTCAGATGAATAGGGGGGTTATCAATCCTTCAAAAAATGTTTATTGAATTTGTAAAGTATTGAGCCTCATGACAGGACTTCTCATTTTATATCACTTACTTTTATCTTTACAAAACGAAGAGAGGTGTGTATAATAAATAAAAATGTATTCCATAAATTCTTACGTTTTGTATGAATTATGCGCTTTACTCGCAAACTTTTCTTGGGAAATAACTGATAATTAACAAAGTACCAGATAAACAGCGCGATACTTAAATTGATTTATCCATGTTAAATGAGAACTCTTCCAAACAAATAACAGTTCCGTCAACGAGCCAATATAAGCACGCTGACGTAAACAAATTTAGAAAAGCCAACATTATCCACATTTGACGCGTCATCGAAAAAAATCAATTTTTAAGTATATTTTTGTCAGATTGTTAATTGTAGGGTATTCATTTATCGTCATTAAAGTTGATCGACGACCAGTATTTCATTCAGAGTTTTTTAAATAGTTCATGAATAATATAATTATTTAAAAAGCTCGTTATTATTTGGAAGAATTTAACAAGATTTGATATAATAAAATGGTAATTAGGCACAACTTTATAATAAAAGAAACAACTGTAAATTGAGGTCAATGTAGTTTGTCATTATTCTGTGTAGATTGTTATGTATAATTCTTTTCAACAACCAAGTTCTTCATATGTAAATTGAGAATATTAGTATGCAAATCTGTAATCTTTCTCCAAAAGAATTCTTTTTATTTTTTTAAAACAAACAAGACACAAATAACAAATATTTTTTTAACCCAGGCATTGACTGCATAACTGACACGAGTCACCAAATAAGAGCGTCATCAGAATAGGATTAAGATGTGCAATAAAAATATCAAGGAGTTTTTTTCTTAACAGTGAAGTAAATGCAATATGAGCCGATTTAAAAATTATTCAAAAAAATTCTTTAAAGTCTAATGACCAGAATTTTAACGATCAGCAGATCGTCATTCCTCACAGAGAAATTTAAAGAATTTAGCGTTCAAACTATAATTAAGAAGTTTTTTTAAGATTTCAAATTCGTTTGTTACAAAATGAAGTGAAAAACTCCATGCATGACTAAACGAGCAAAGTATTGTCTGACATCAGAGAATACTTTGCTCGTTTTTGCTTTTTAACTTAAAATTAAGATTGTTGTTGATTCAAAAAATTGCTTTTAGACATGCTCATGTAAAAAAAGATCACACCTTATGTCTATTGGACTCGGAGATGCCTAAACTAAAACATCATGTCAATTATATATCAACTTGAAAAGTTTTTTTTTTTTTTCTAAAACTTAGCATTTAATGAAGTCACTCGATTTTTAATTTAGCATAAGTTTGTTAACTTATTTGGTAAAAAATTTTAAAATATTGCAGGTTGAATATCTGACGCCGGAGTCAGCATAAAAATGGCAAAATTTGATATATTTGACAGTTTTATAATTTTAAAGCAAGAAGATTTTGTAATGATTGCTTAAAAGTTTTGCAATCATCGAAAAGAAAGATCTTTTTCCTCCCTCTCCCCTTTTCCCTCTCCCCCCCCCCCCTCCCCCTTCCCATGTGGAACTGTTTAGTTTTGTAATTCGTATTATAAAATATTGTACTATTGATGAATAGTTTGCAATTTGTATTCTATGATAACATAGATTGTTATGTGAAAAAAAAGCTTGGTTTGGATTATGTCATTTTTTTGATTTGCGAGTTTTAATATTTTAAAAGAATAGGCATGGTAACTAGTGTATGACAAAATCAATTTAAGTAACTATGGCAACTGACAAATAATAGTATTAGTTACAATATGACATTTATCGTCTGATGCCGATAATGGCTGACATTAAAAAACATGTTAGGAATACTCATATTCGAGTTTATCTATTTTTTTACTGACAAGTTTAAAATGATCTACTAAGTTAAATTATTTATTAATGACTTCCAGTTTCTCGTAGCAACAGGAAAAAAAGCTAACAGAAAAGAAGCATGGAGATTGAAGTTGAATGGAAATTGATGAAGTTGAATCGAAATTATGTTTTAAATCTTATAAAAGTATTATCGATTTTGAAAACTTTATTCACCGGAACATTTTTACAATTTTTGAAAAAATGACAAAAAAAAGTTGAAGAAAACATGCTTCTTTTTTTCTTTCTATCGATAAATCAATTCGGAAAAATTGTTTCAAATGAGACCACAGAAGCAACGGTGACCGACAGTCTCTCATGTAATGACAAGAACGTTTGGGATCCGACCATCTATTACTTACGTGCTGATTGTTTTACTGATTTTTGTTCAAGCACTCTATTGGACTTACTAGAAACATATATTAATTGCAGCGACGGGAGTCAGCCCAAACAAACTCAGGTGATTGCACAAAACGTCGCTGATTATCTATTAAATCGAGCGACATTTCTAAAAGCAAATTTATCAGAAAATAATTTGAGGGCGAAAATACCCAAGACTTACTCCACAATACATTTTGACAGCGAATACGGTCTCTTGAAGAAAAAGTATATTGATTCCTGGAATCCGTTTGTTTTTGATTTTCAAAACTCAGGTAGGTATGAGTTGCCCCCAACAGAGCTCGAAAATGATGAAACCTCATATCAGTTTACTGTGTACAACTCAAGTATAGTCAAAAAAGGAGACGATATTAACTTTTTAATTGATAAATCGGCACTAAGACAAACATTTGAATATCTTGGAGATAAAAATATTTTGCCGGTTGAAGGAGTTGATTACCTCATAAATTCAAGAATAGTTTCACTTACATTTTACCCTCCGAAAGCAAAAAATACTGATTTTGCTTCCGTAAACTTTGTTTTAGAAGACTATAAAACGACGACAAATCACAGATGCGTTAAGTTAATTGGTGGTCTTGGTACAGGTTATTGGACTGATAGCGGTTGCCATTTAAGCTCTTCTATGCTTAAAACTGTCCTATGCAGGTGTGATGTAATTGAAGGAACATTTGCAGTTGTGTCTGAAATTGCAAAACAAGATCCTGAAAACGATGAACTGCCACGTGACTTTGTAACGATAGGACTCTCCATAGTCTGTTATGGAGGCATCACTGTTTCTTTGTTGTCAATATTGTTCCCCTATATTATGAAATGCACTCATTTAGGTGGCATGATCCTAATTTATCGATATTTTGACATAACGCATGCGTTAGAATATGTTTTGGTATTGATAGGAGTTCAATTAAGTGAAGACGTTGAGTCATCAAAGTTTATTGGTACAGCCATTCATTTTATACATCATAGTGTTATGATGTGGTTCGCATGTGAAGGTTAGGGAGAGAGTTCCTTGTTTTTTTTTTTTTTCTCTTCTAACTGCAAATAATTTAGATTAAAATGTTTCAATATACAATAATGGTAATAGTACTTTGTTACATTGTTACATTAGGTAATGTTATTTTGTTTCTTTATGTACATTAGGAGCGCATTTAATTCACGGCATCACTCCTTTATACGACGAGAAGATTGGAAACATGTTTTTTTATTCAACGTTAGCATTTGGGATTCCAGCAGCTTTAGCAGGAGCTGTCGCTGGATACGAATATCCATACGAGGGGATTACTCAATACATTTGGCCTTACCCTAGCATAGGTCCAGATTTAGGATATTTTATTCTTCCTACAATTTGCATAATATTACTAGTTGTTGTAATAGATATTTTCCTTATCTACGACTTAATGAGTTGGATTGGTAGCAATGAAGATTACTTGTACGTCCGTTCAAAAAAATTTATTGCAAGAAGTATTGCATTTACTCTGGTGTTTCCGGTAACACACTTACTTGGTAAAATGACTTCTTTATTATCACCATGTAACTTACTTAATTACGCATGTGTTAGCCTCTAATTTAGGGGGGCTAAAATTACTATATTGTATATGTTTTTATTATTGTGTATTGTATATTTAACCCCCTTTAAAAATTTTTAAAGGTAAACAATCGCAACATTTTAAATTTAAAATATTGCGATTGTTTACCTTTAAAAATTCTTTGGGAGAATTTTTAAAGGTAAACAATCGCAATATTTTAAATTTAAGGGTTGATTTCGATGCAAAATAGTGGAGGGGGTTTCGCTTCATATCTACTCATTGGTTTTCTTGGTATCCAAGCAATCCAAGCATTATACTTTCATGTTATTTCAAACTTTGAAGTCTGGACTTTTCGTAACGATATGCTTGATAAAGCTGAAAAAGCTAATGTCGCAGACGAAGAAGATGAAGAAAATGAAAATGATTTTAATGAGAACGAATACAAGAATTCAGGAAATAAATCTTCTAATTCAAAATCCTACTTTCAAGAGGTAGATATTGACGGAGATCAACAAGTCCAAAGAGCCGAGACACCTATGTCAACTGGGTCACAAACCAATCTTATTGCTAACTACAGATCCGACTCAGCAATTGATATGCAAGGAGGAATCGCACAAAAAAGATCTATTAAGGATAAAAAATAGCGTAAAGTATTCAACTGAATGTTAACTCCGAGATGTCCGAGATGTGAACTAAACAAGATTTATTTGACTTATCACCATTTTAAAAATATATATGTAAAGTAATCAAAGAATTTAGTAAGGAAAAAAAAAAAAAATTCACATTTTGATTATAAAATGTCTTTTTATTGTTACGCAAATTATCATGCTTCAAATTTTTCTTTTTCTTTGTCTCGTTTGCTCTACGATAATTCAGGTTTGTTATGTATCCTTACTTTAAAACAAAAACTAAGGTAACAAGACTTGAGGAAGGTAAAAAAAATGAAAACATTTCCGCAATTCAAATATTCATTTTTTTAACTTGTTAACATTTCTACAATTTATATAATTCAAATATATAAACTCCTTAGTTATTTTTAGTTTAAAACAGATATTTTTTTACAAAGTTTTTTATCATTTTATTTAATTGATAACAAACGACCAGATGGTCCATGGGGCTGGGGAACCTGGGACCATACCCCACTTTTTTCTCATAAAAAATTTTTTTTTTTTTTTTTTTAAACACATAAATGTGTCTTAAATTTAAGATAACTTTGAAAATATTGTATTCAAAAATTTTTATTGCTTTATACTTGTTCCGTTTTACTTCATTATTTACAAAATAAAATACAAAAAAAAGAAAGTCAAGATAATTTTAAGATTAGCTTAGATGCATCGACGGTCAAAGTATAAAAACGTCCATTTGTTATTACAGGTGCATCAATTATACAAGTTATGTTAGTAATTGGCACCCAACACTCTTCTACTCTAGATGCCCAGAAAAGTTTATTAAAAGGATCATGCGGGTGCATAAACGTTACCATAACATCTTGCTCTATATTATCAATTTCATTGATCATACCAATCCAATCAAACGCATCATATTTACACATAACGAATTCACCCAATTTCAAGGCATCAATGTTAATTTGCTGATCATTTTGAGAAATTTGAATACCAGAAAAAGAAAAAATGCCTGTTATATGAACATCTTCACTTGTTTGTTTAAAGCTAATAGTATCTACAGATTCTGGTTTAAATTGATGATAGCTCCTAGTTCCAGGAATTGTTCTACTTAGCTCAAAACGTGTTTTCAAAGTGGTGCGCAATTCTGTCAGTCTTTCTTTTTCAATCTTGAAAAAAATAATCCCTTTAATATTGTTAGTACAGTAGTCAAACATTTTGTTACAATTCAATATCTGGTCATTTATGGGCCTTTGTAGACTTGCATTTGTAGTTAATCGTTTTACAGTGTCACCAATACCATCACATAGTGACTTACCATAACTTGTAGCAAAAAATGTCCACTCTGCATCAATGTCAAAATCATTTTTATGGAGACAGATATTGTAATGGTTTTAGTGATTTTTATACTGTGCAGCACAACCATCAGAAAAATAAAGAATCTTTGAAATTTTAGGATGATATTCTTTTAAATAGTTAACTATTTGTGTTTGAACTTCATAAACAAAACCAGTGTTATGCTCATTATCTTCTGACATGAAGCAAAACGATTTTTCTTCAAGTTGGTCATTTTCGTTTAATAAATAGAGGGCAACGGGGTGCAATGTGCATTGACTTTTGTACCAATGGTAACTTTGGATTTCATCTTGAATCACAAAAGTGAAGTTTTCTGCAGAGTCACCTAAGACAATACAGCAGTCTTTTGCTAAATTTTCCTTTTGTTGCTTTAGGTATCTTGCTTGACATTTTGCAATAAAGGAATGAGCTGTTAACTTATTTATTGCCCCTGATAACATCAATTTGTATTCTTCCATTGTTGTTGTCTGATAGATCAATGTTGTTCTGTCTGTTTTCTGCCACTGATTGAATGACACCTCCTCATCATTGTCAATTAGTTTTGCATCCAGAAACTTCTTTAAAGAAACTATACCTGGACAGTTCGGACATCCATGAACCATGCACTTGTTACTTGTCACATCACAAACAACTTTTGTCATCAGATCTTTGTAAGTACATTTTATTTGTATAGCATTGGTCAAGAGTATTGCATTTTGATGGAGGGTACATACACAAACAGAAGGAGTGCCTGATGCTCCAACAGTTATACACCATTTTGGTCTTAAACTGCAAAACTTAGAAAATCCAATAACTTCTTGCGGATATTTAGTTTTAAAAGAAACATAAAGTTCTTTAAGGTTATATAAAATAAAGCGCTTTTGCATATGTTGCTTTCTACCAATACTTACGTAATCTTTTTTACCAGGCATTTGTCTAGTAAATTCGTCATCATGGTATACATTGTTGACTCTATTTAATGTTATTTCTGAAAATATTTTTCCTTTCTTAGTGCCTGGAACTGAATAAATCCCACTTATTTTCTTTAGTTTGTGCACTTCTTTAATTTGGTATATAGTGACGTTGAAATATCTTGCAGCAAAATTTCTTGACCAAGACTCGGGTGTAAATGTTAACAACTGAATTTTAATTTTTTGGTCAGAAACGATTAACTTTTCTTTTATTTCTGGTGTTAGTTTTTCTAAATCACCGCATTTACTTTTGTCAATAATTTTCGTATGAGAAATTTTATGTTTCAGTTCTTCTTCCCTAATCACATGAATCCATTCTTACTGTAACACTAAAAACAATTTGACATTAATTTAAAATGAGAAACCAATAGTAATTAGTTTAATGAAAGCAACTTAAGCAATCACCATAGTAATACAAAACTAAACAGTGATTGATTTCTTTTATCTTACTTTGACAAAAAGAAAGTTTCCTTTTCACAAAGTTTAATTATACTCAATTTGTTAATGTTAAAAATGTTAATGATGACTTTAATAGGTAACAAATTTCTTCTATATTAGTGTAATGACAGGATGTTTTTTGTTTCTGTTAACAACTTGCTGTTACCATTTTAGAATTAGCAAAATATATTAATCTTTTTTAATTCAAATTTTAAATTATACAAAATAAATTCTGTTAAAATCATTACTTTAGACTATTTTGAACTGAAAGTTTCAGAGCTGCAGCTTGTCTGGAAGATAGTAAAAAATCCATCTCAAGATTCTGCTCAAAAAAGTGGGGCACATGCCCTTAGCCCCCTCCCCTAGTGTCTTGGGCCCTTTTTTAACTTTAAAATGCTCGTTTATTGACACTATATAAATACAGAAATTTTGATAGCTCTAGCTAGTCTGAAAGGTAGTGGAAAATGTATTGCAAGATTCCGCTACAAAAAGGTGGGGCCTGTGCCCCGTTATCCATATATGGAAATCCATATAATTGCAGATCAAAATTCTTATGTTTTGTGAAAGATCATAAAATTTAGAATGATGTGTAAAATATTTTTTTTTGATATCATCAAGGCCACGCGGGTTTCTTGAGCATCAAAATCAGGTATATAAAAAGTTGCCTAAATTTATTTAAATTGATAATTACAGGTACTTAAAAATATTTTTTTATATTTTTGATTATTTCATTGGATTCTTCAACCCTGAAAATAGTCAGGTACAATATTTTAAGTCAAAACATCAAATATTTTTAAAGCTATGTGACAAATGTCTCAATTCTGAGAGGACAAGAGGGGCCTGGCCAAGATCAGTTGAAAGTAAAATGATCATATTTCAGGATCCTCTTGGAGCTAGAAGCTAAAGTTTTCTAGGATTTCTTGTTTTACTAAGTACTCTCAACTGTATAAAATTCAGCAAAATCTGAGATGTATGGTGACATGGCCTGGCTCAATTGACATGGAATTACCCAAAATTGAAATTTTTCATATGCACAAACTTTAAATCATACTGAGCTTCTTCTATCTTAGGAGCTAAAATACAATTTGAACTGCTTTTTTGTATGAAATATTTTGTCCAGAACATTTACGTTTTAAGATAAAATATCACTTAAAATAATTCTCTCAAAGTTTTTCTTTTCAATAATTTTTTCGCTTAAACTTCGCCAATAATAAAAGTTTCACTTTATTAAAAAAAAAAAAAATCATTTTTTTTTTTATCAGAAGACCACCTTAACTTTAAAAAAAAGTTGTAAGATTTTTAAATGTAAAAAATTTAAATATAAAAAAAAAGACATTGGTACAGCAGTGTCACATGGTACCCACCTTTAGAAACAAACAACATCAAGCTCTATAACTTTTGTAATCGTGCATATCTAGAAGCTACATCTAGAAAATACATCAAGGTGATTCTATATCAACTCACCCGAACCATTGTATTAGATAAAGTTACAGTGTTGATCATTTATTCTTAATGAGAAAAAATAACTATAAGAGTTATACAGAATGTAATTCAGGAATAATTGGGGTTTTAATTTTGACCTAGATTTCAAAATAGACCCCGTTTTTATTTCGTTTTAAAAAAAACTTTTCTTTTTAAAATTAGAACTACCACCACTACTTTCATATACCATTACGCACCATCGACACCTCGCATCCTCATACCTTTGGTTTTTATAATGATACCCTCGACAATAATCAAGGACTAAAAACTCTTGTTTATTCTTGGTCACTGGAGTACATATATTGACATAAAATATATTATTATGCATTTATTGTAAACACTAAAAGAAAAAGTTAGATAAATTTTTAAAGTTAAACTTTTTTTCTCCAGAAAGATAAAATAACAACTATAAGACAACAGCTACTAAGCGGTAGAGAGGCAGCCCCTTACATATAGAGAGGCAAATAAGAATATAAAATGCAGGTAAAAAATGTTAACTTTTAAAATAAATAAAATTGCTTGTACTAGCATGTTTGTGTGTGTTTGCGTGTGTTTGTGTGTGTTTGTGTATTTGTGTGGTAGGATAAAGCAGGGTATTGAGCTGTAGAAAGTTACAAAACCAGTCGCTATCAGGTCAACAATGTTCAAAGAGCGTTTTTAATATCTTTTGCTTTTATAAAATCCTGTGTAAGATCCTTCACCTCGTCTTTACTGAGACTTCATTCAGCTGTGATATTTTATCTGATTATTTGCGTAGGACTTTTTTTAAGCCTGAATCAGTTTGCAAAATAAAGGGGCAAGAGACTACATTATCAAAAATACTTTTAAATTATTCTAAAAATTAAAATGTTTTAATTTTTTTACCATGTCTGGCGTAACCATAACTTCAAATTTTTACGTGATTATTACTTTTTAGGAGGTTTTATAATCTTTTCAGGGGGTTTAATAATCTTTTTTTTTTAACTTTAAAGGCTTTAAGCTGCAGCAATTTAAAACATGTTTTATGTTAAACAAATTTTTTTTATATTAAAAACTAAAAACCGTTAGTTTTTGTTTTTTTTTGCTTTGTGCCGCAGATGTAATGAAAAAAAAGTTTGATTTTCAGAGCTCTTAATTTGAAATCTCTAAACCTTTCATCCAGCATGAGTTTGCTTTGGACTTTGGACTTTTATATTTGAACATGATAAAACAAAGTGTTTATTTTTCAGTATTTGTCTTTTAGAGTATTGACATAATTGCGCAACTATAACATATTATATATATAATTATATTACATAATTTTGTTTACCAACTTTTTAAGTTTCCTGTCAGCTCCTAATCAAACGTTAGATTGTGAAGATATCACAGAACATCAAATAGAGTAGCAGAAGATATTTCGATGCTGAAAGATTTTATTCTTTTTTCTTCCTAATTATTTTTTATTACTTTAATGAAACTTCCATCTGTCATGAGCTAATATGTTTCATTTTATCATACTGAATGAAAAATATCAGATCTACGTTTCCCTCTCAGTTGAGGGATGAAACCAGTTTCTTTGGTATCCATAGTAATTTTCGTATCCATAGTAATGCTTGATTTGCTGCCATTTCAACTCCAAGTTGAACTTTTGAGTTGAAAAGTGTGTATAGTTTATAGTTAATGTATATTTTCGACAATGAACCAACAAACTTCATCAAAGATAAAATAATTAATAAGTGACGTTTTTTTTAGATAACTAATGAGTCTCCGCTTATTACATTCTAGCTTATTGAAAAAAAAATTAATAATAGTTGATCAAAAATTTGTGTATTTA
This sequence comes from Hydra viridissima, assembly GCF_058129835.1. Classification (NCBI taxonomy): domain Eukaryota; kingdom Metazoa; phylum Cnidaria; class Hydrozoa; order Anthoathecata; family Hydridae; genus Hydra; species Hydra viridissima. The sequence continues at coordinate 16,633,831 of NW_028324309.1, forward strand.
TATTTAAACTATGCTTTATAAAATTAGTAACCATAGTAACTGGAGTTGTCGTAGTTGACTTATGCAATCATGTTTTTGAGACAGATAAACATGCAAGGACCCAGAAAATACCACAATAAGAGTCTATTAAGTTGTGTGCTACTCCTTGCAATTTTATTTACAAAAAGATTTAATAGTTGTGATTGGTTTAATTTTATTTACAAAAAGATTTAAGAGTTGTGATTGGTTTAATTTTATTTACAAAAAGATTTAATAATTGTGATTGGTTTAATTTTATTTACAAAAAGATTTAATAGTTGTGATTGGTTTAATTAGGAATATGCTACAAAAACGAAATATGTAAATAAATCCAGGTAAAATGTAATTATCTTTTTTAAATAACTAAAAATGTATTTTTTTTTTTTTTTTTCAATTTAACACATAAACTAAACATTAAATTGATAATTCAGTAAAAATGAAATTTAATATTACTATAGGGTAGCTACACATCATCCAAAATCTGGAAAGATTTTAATTGATGTGAATCCTGCATCCAACATAAATTAATCATCATAAATCATAACTAATATACATAATTAATCAACATAAATCATAAACAATCATCATAAATTAAGGAGATCAAAAGAAAAAGAAAAAGGCAAAAATAAAAAAAATAGCTTTCATCTTAAAAAAACAAATCTTAAAAAACAAATCTTAAAAAAACAAATCTTAAAAAACAAATCTTAAAAAAACAAATCTTAAAAAACAAATCTTAAAAAAACAAATCTTAAAAAACAAATCTTAAAAAAACAAATCTTAAAAAACAAATCTTAAAAAACAAATCTTAAAAAAACAAATCTTAAAAAAACAAATCTTAAAAAACAAATCTTAAAAAAACAAATCTTAAAAAACAAATCTTAAAAAAACAAATCTTAAAAAACAAATCTTAAAAAACAAATCTTAAAAAAACAAATCTTAAAAAACAAATCTTAAAAAACAAATCTTAAAAAAACAAATCTTAAAAAAACAAATCTTAAAAAACAAATCTTAAAAAACAAATCTTAAAAAAACAAATCTTACTTTATCTAAAATAGCTGTAAGCTTATAAACTTTGCTAAAATTGTTACCTCTCCATTTTGAAATTAAATCTTTGTAATTAAGCGAAAAGCATTTCCTTTTCTTTTTAATATAAAAAATATGCTATACTAAAAATCAAAGTTTCTTTTTACGTCTGAAATTTTTTGAAACACCGCAGGATAAAAATGTTATTAATAAATGTTCACTTTATTGCCGTTTTAAAGAACTATTTTTGTGTAAATGCTTTTATAATTAATCAATATTAAGTAATGGTTTTTGATTCCAATCGGATTTTAGATTTGTGAAGCGTTATCATCTGCTCTGCTCTTCTTAATTTCAGAAAATTAACACAAGAAGCAACATCTAAATGCAGTTGCAACTAAAAAGTCTTCGACAATTTTTTTGAAAACTATTGCTCACTGCTTAGCCAGTCCCAATTATGCTCAAGTTGTGCTAGACTAACTGAAATTGAAATGTCTCTCTACCATGGCGGTATACCTCTACCATGGCGGGGTTGTGGGAAGATTATTAATGATATTTTTCATTAGTTTTTCTTTGTCAATTACATCAACTTCAATTTGCGTCAAAGATTATAGAAATCTTAATAACACTTTATAGAGCGAACATATGTTCAAAAAAATGCTCATTATTCATAAAACTTTATTGTTAACCAATGAGAAACTGTTTTATAAGCGAGATGAAGAGACTTAACAATCATTGTTTATCAAAAGTTCTTTATAAAAGATCACCCTGCTGCAAACAACAGAAGATTTTATCCCATAGGTGATATAATTCGTTCAAATACGTTCACGTATTCGTTTACGTATGTAAGAGTATTTGATAACTTAATCGGTGAGATAAGATACTCAGGCATGATTAGCAGATAATCTTAAAAATTAGAATGCGTCTGCTATTCTTGATGATTGTAAATTAATGTGGGTGTATTTTTATCAAATTTAACATAACTTAAACTTTCTAACACATTTTGGAAAAAAGAGGACTGATTCTTGTTAAAAAACTTTTTATCTTTTTAGATGCTCCAACATCGATCAATATGAAAGCAAATTAAATGAATGGAAGAGATCCGACGTTTAGGTAATCACATTTCCGATCTAATAGAAAGAGGTATCAACGACAAGCTCTTGTTTGTATGCCAAGCATGAGAAATACTCCACTTGTTAGAATGAACTTTTGCAAGTGCTAAATCCGTGTTTGTTTTTTTTCTATGGAAGTGATGCAGGTTTTTCAAAAGAAATTTTAACTTAACCCATTATTGTTCGAATTATAAAATTAAAAAAAAAAAATTATTAATATTTTCAGAAAAGTTAAGGGTCTAAGAAAAAAAAAAAAGCAAATTCTTTTTTTTTTTCCTGACATCAATAATCTCCTAAAGATAATTGTTGCCATTTGACAACATTGGTCTTCCATTGAGAAATATTAAAGATCAGGCTTTGAGGTGAATGTCTTATTTTTTGTTGCCGTATGTCAACAAATGTCCACATAAGGTTAAATATCATTTCATCACTTATATTAAGCGCGTTTTTTATCTATAGAACTTTTTTTTTTCTTGATGTATATAAAAGAAAAGAGAATTACCAGTTACGTCAGCATTTCGACTTTAACGTTACGTAGTTAAAGGCGAAATCAAAAGCGTGCTAAAATGTCATTTTTATAATGGACCTAAGTATTACGCAAGTTAACGCTCAGGATCTGAAACCTTTTAACTGTTCTTTCATTTGTTAGCTCAGTAACTAGTACCCAGTAATTATAGCACAATGAAGAACTATAAACTTTGATGAAACACGTTTAATGTAATTAAAAATGTATGGCTGGTTACAATTGCAAAAATTATAACAAGACATGCATATGCATGCAAATAAATTAAACGTGTAAAAATGTAAAAACTATTCTTTATAGTAAGACTAAAAAAATTGGATTTGAAAGTAATAAACCCTTGCTGCAAATATCATCAAGATAGATGATAGAATAATGTAAATAGCTCACCAAAAAAAGATTATTTTTCTTTTAAGAAACTGATCGCTAAACCCCAAAATATTTCGTAAAAAAAATACTCAGGCTGTTCAAACAGACGACAGCATATCACAGAATAAATTAGTAATAGTTTGTTAAAGAGAACCATTGAGTAAATGACCACTCTGCACTTTTGTCTTTAAAAACGTAATCTGGGGTGTGTTCACATACACGATGATAGCAATTTTTTACATATTCTGCACTGTGCCATATACCTAAATACAGTCCTCAGTTCAACTAAAGGCAGGTAAGAAGTATGAACTATAGATTCATTTTCATTCCTTTTCATGCAGTCATAAAGCTTCTTGACTTCGAAAATGTGTTTAATAGATTCCCCTTCACACATTGCAGCAAAATGATTCCTCATTAAAAAACGACGAAAGCAACATAATATGAATTTGAGTATCGGCAATATTTTACGAACGCTGATGCAAATAAACAGTTAACGGTATTTTTTTGTTGATGCACTGGTAAAACGTGAACAGTCAAAATATCCTCAAGTTTGCCAACTAACATGATATTTCTCTTTTTACATTTTTTTTTTGTCTAAAAGGAAAAGACATCTAAAAGTGGCAATTTTTGACAATTGGGCATTGCCATTTTATAATATGGACACTTGTGTAATGGACATCATGTAACGCCTAGACAAAAAATATATATTTTTTTACATTAAACTGAGAACTTAACCACACACTTCTTTGATCATCTTTTGTGCAGTGTGTATAAGTGTCAAACACCTTTTTCCCTGTAATATTTTTCCCTGAAATAATTAAATGATTACAGTTGGATGATAAGTGATATTTTGCTGTAGGTAATTTGTCATTAGCATCAGAAATACCTATCAACTCAAGAATAAATATGATTTCCCATTTGTAGGTACTTCAAAATTGTTCATTTTGACTTGCTATGCGATCATATTTTGTCAGAAATATTTTAAAAGCAGTTATCTTATCTTTAAAAGAGCCAACATGATCACTAGGAAGCTTTGTTTTTTTACAAACAGGAATCAGAATGTGTATTTTTAATGGACCAGGCATCTTGATATGTAATGGATGACTTGGAACTCCAAATTACCTAGTTTTTGGTTGGTTAAGTTTTTCTATCAGGCTGGAGTATTGTGTACTTGAAGAATTTTTTCTAAACTTTTATTCAGCATAAGTACTTTGTGTCTTTTACCACTAAGAAAAATGACACAAAGTATTTAAAAGTTGTTTTTAAACAGATAGATGGCATCATGTTTGATGATAAAGGACAAATCCATCACTCAGTGATATCTTTTTTTGAGCAAGCAATTCTTGTCTAAGCTATGAGAAAAGTTGTAATTATGATTTTGAACCAAATGTCTTTGTCTTTTGTAATTTGCATCCATTTTAAAAATAGCATCAGCGTAGCTAAAAGAATGAAGAATTTTACTCATAATTAAGTTCTTACAAAAAACCAATCCAAATTTTAGGTTAAAAATCTATTTCTGGCATGCTCATACCTAAGTCTAAAAACTACTAAAAATCTTACTAAATTTTTGTAATAGTGACTTAACAAAAGTACATGAACTTTATAATAAGGGCTGAAATACCTCTTTAGGTAAGATTCCTTGAGGCAATATGCTTAGTTGTCCCCTAGATCTAAGCCTATACTTAGAAAAATGCCTACAAAAATACCTAACAAAAAGAAAAATGCTATAAAAAAAATCATAGCAATTCTTCATGCTTGTTTTTTTCAGGGTAATTACTTTGAACAGAAATTAAGTTTACAGACTGCATATGCAAACTTTAAAAAATGATACCTGTTTAGCTTTTTATGATTGATTATGATAGAGAATTTTATGCTGATTCAGAAAAATAGAAAAACATAGACCTGAAAATCAACGGAAAGTGCTCTAATTCTAGAAATCCTACTAAAAACCCTGATATTCGCCATTTTTTAAAAATTAATTACCGTATTAAATAAGCAGACCTGGTTTCCATCAGCCTTTGCATTATTACTTTAAAGTATTGAAACGAAAGTGTTATAACAAAATGAAATTAATGAAAGATTTCAAATAAAGGTTAAACGTAGAATGTGAGAATGTAGACAAACTGATGAACAATTATAATTGTATTGTACGCTGGTTTTTTTTATTAAGAAAACGGTTTAAGGGTTATACTTAATAAATTTTAAACGTGATAAAACGATTGTGAACTAAATTTCAAAAGTTCTTCTCTTAGGAAGCAAAACTGTTGAATTCTTTTTTAAAATTTATTACAAAAGTACATTACTTGCTATATAGTTTATTCTCTAATAAATCAAAAAACGGCTATTTTCACAGCCACAAAAAATTGTTCAAGATAACATATTTAAACGACTTTTTTAACGTAAAAACCATGCTATTAATGTATTGCTTTTGTAAGCTCATGGACCTATAAGAAATGGACGTGCAACTAATTGTTTTTTTTTTTGCGAACCATGCTCGCTGCGCATTGTTACAAATCTTTTGTTTTAAGCAATAGAAATTAAATTATATTAAAGTCTGTCGGATTCGTCAAAAGTTTTTGGTCTCGTCTAACCAGTCACATCAACTTCCTTTTATTTACTAAAGATAACAGCTATAGAATCAAGTTTTAAGCTTAATTTTATACAGATAGACATTCTTAATACTTTAAGAAATAATTCGGATGATGAAAAAAAATTGAGATCATTTACTTAACGTTTTTAGTACATGTATAACTAGAGATATAATAAATAATACAAAATATCAACTAGTTTTGTAGCTACCGAAAGCACAATGGTTTCATGTCCAGGGAACTACTCCATCAACTATATTGCTTCTAAAATTCTATAATATTCATAAACTTCCAGTTTATGAATATTATAGAATTTTCTTCTCTTATATTTAACAACAGAAATATATACAGTTAAGGATAAATAACTTATACATAAAATGAATGTAAATACAATAAATAAAAAAATAATTTGTCACAGTTTTATAGAATTTAGCAAGCCAATTAATGGCAAACCACAAGAATAACTAAGTATTTAATATTAATATAATAATTTTTATTTGAAAAAAAAAAAAGGTTATTATGTGCTTTTTATGACAAATGAAATAGCATATGAAATATGCAAAATGAAAACATGAAATATCTGCCCGTATTTTGCAAGATAATTATAAATTTGAATAACTTTTTAAAACGTTTTGCTTTATCAAATGAATTATAAAAAAACCATTAGAAAATGCACTTACTAAAAAAATAATGCAGAGTGGAATACATATTATAGAGCTTATAGAGTAGTCGAGGCGAAAAACGGCGACATATCGGAAAAAATACAAAAAAATACACAAAATTTTATTTAAGCTTTTTTATATTTCGCTATACTTTTTTTAGTCATTTTAAAATAATCCTTACAGTTCTATTTTATCATTGACAGACTTTGTTTACACGAAAAAAGCTCCCAAATTTACAAATGTTCATCTTAAAAAAATGATAACATCTGTTCGTGTCGACAACTAATTTCCTTTACCTTGTTGTAATTTGTTTAGTAATTTGTCAACGCGTGAAGTAGTTACTTAATCCTGAACAGTCTTATTAAACAAATGCTATAAAAGTTTAAACTAACACCACATGATATGAGTTTCTGTTTTACAACTGTGGGCAGCCATTTTAATAGATTTTTTTGTTGACGGGTGAAAATTTAGAGTTTGTCGGAAACTCGCATGGCTCGCTGATTTCTGCGGCCTCTTTAATGTAAAACAATAAGTTGTACGTCCATCTCTTATATACGTCTATGACTTCAGCATTCGAAACAAGTTGTTACTCTTTTTATTAATTTACGAGTTTAAAACTTTGTTTTAGAAAGTTTTTAAGGCAAAGAATTTTATTTGTAGAGACCAAATTTGATTAAAAAAATCCTCAGAAAACGTTGGCTTCAACAAAGTTCTTCAAAGATTTTAGTTGAAACCGAAAAATACCGTGAAAAATCTTAATGTCAAATTAACAAAGGTTGAAAGTTGAATAAAAATCCAAGTAACGTGAAATATTCCCTGATTTGTAAATAAACAACAATCATATAGACTTAAATATCTCTTTATAAATTAGCATGAAGCACCTTTGTTCAGTTTGCTTAAATGAGACTTAAAGCATTATGGGCTTAATTACCCCAATATACCCTTTATTCAAATGTAATTTTTAAATAAATAGTAAATCGGTATGATTTTACGTTTTGTGTATGTGTGTGTACATACAAGTAACGTAACGATATATGTGTGCGTGTACACGCGCGTCTGTCGTAGAGAAGAAAGATTCTACCTTCTAAAACTATGCATATTTTTCTACCTTAGGGGTAATATAATATGTGACTAAAAAAGGTAAACTTTTCTACTCTTGCAAGTAATTATTAAAGGGAAATATTATTGTGGTCCGTAGGGTAATGCAAAAAAGCCCCATAAATTGAAATTAATGAACAGCTGAAAAAAAAAATAGAGAAGGGTCTGCTTTAAAATCTTCAAGAAGTTTTGTTACATTTTCACTATTAAAACCTAGAGTTTAGTGTCCAAAAAAATAAAAAAATCACGTGAAGCTAACAAGTAACTTTTCCCAAAGACAAATATAAAAAAAATACGCCATATTAAAAATTTTTAATTTCTTTTTTGCGCACAAAAATATAGCACTGCTAAATAACTGTGCATAAAACAAACTTTTGGTTTTCTGAGGATTTTTTTAATCAAATTTGGTCTCTACAAATAAAATTCTTTGGCTTAAAAACTTTCTAAAACAAAGTTTTAAACTCGTAAATTACTAAAAAGAGTAACAAAAATGAAACTGCAAAACTGCGGTTCTATTTTTTTTTATTTTTATGTTGTTTTGTTTTTTTTTACCTCAAATCCTCAACCATTTCTGACGGATTAAGCAATGGATAGTGAATTATTTAGCAATAGAAATAAAATTATTATCGTTATAAATCTTTAAAATGTTAAAAATGCATAATTAATTTTAAGCAATGCAGGACTATTAAGAACTTTTAAAATTTACGTAACAAAACAGACTCAGTTCTTTAAACATTCTGAACCAAACAATTAATTTCCCATCTTTTGTATAAATAAAGACTGAGGTGAGTTAATGCATCTATTCTTAATTTGCATTACAATAAAATAAGTTACCTCAATTTTTATTGACAGCCACCTAGTGGAGTGATAGATAGTTTGAACGAATCTATTTTTTTTTTCAGCTCGTTCGAACTGGCAAATATGTTCGATAATTGAAATCAAACGGTTTACACTCAAACGAAATTACGCATTGAAAGCAAATTAAATGACATGCCGAAAAGAAATGTCATTGTCAAATTTATTTTGCACAGATAATTATTCTATACCTTTCTTTTTTTTTTGGTTTTTTTTTGTCAATAAAAAGCATTCTATCTTAAGCTTAGAAGCTTAAAATAAAAATTATTAGCCAAAGTTTGAAAAACTTTTGCTAGTATCAAACTTTTATTCTAAAGAAATTATGAATAAAACCTTTTTTTTTATTTGTGAAGAATTTTTTCGAAGCATCGAAGCATCAGCATGAGTGTTACATATTTGAGCGGAGCTAATAAAAATCAAAACAAAGCATAATTTTAAATCAACTCAAAAAGTTATCAATAAGCTCATCATATGTTTCATTAGAAGTTTATATTTTTGTTGCTAAACCAGCTGAAAGATCTGACTCTGAATCCAATGACAATTGATCAGATAAGCCTAATTAACCTCTATCCAATCATGTCGAATCAATCAATAACAGTGACGTAGGCGGACTTGGGCAAGTATCGGAATTGAGTGTTAGTAACAAAACTTAAAGTATTGTCTCACTCGGTGGTGCATTAAAATTTTTGAAAGCCGGGGGCTATTTTAATGCATGATGGGCTCTTTTGAGGCGTGTGAATCAGGGTTTTAACTGCGGCCTCCACGAAAAAAACTGAAGATATTGGCCAAGTGTCAAGTACTGAAAACTAAGCAAGTAAAGACTGCCTCCACTGTGCATGAGATGTATTTAACAAACATATATCATACACAGTGGAGTTTATTTGTTAGCAAGTTTGAAAGCATCTCTTTTGAAGATTAGTAAAATTCTTGGAGATTATTGAATGACAAGTTCATAAAGCATAACAGTACTGCATCTCTCAATTCAAATTGCTGAAAATTTCCTACTAAGAATTGATTGGTTTCCTCCTCAACTCCCTCATATTTAATAAATTTCAACAGACACAGATTATTGGAGCAGATATTAATTTTTGACGTGATTTTCTTTTTATCGCCTCCTGGTTGAGCTTGGGAATCAATTCGAATTGAAATATCAACTCGGTTGGAAGTATCAACTCGGTTGAGCATGTTTGGGAATCAACTAGGATTGGACTTCCGCTCAAACAAAAAAATACAACTCAGTTATTGATGATCGTGTCCAAAAAATTCAAAATACTGAGGTAAAAGAAAAATTCATTCTCACTATCCTTCAAATATTATTCAGAATGGGTTTATTAAGAATTGTGAGTCCATCGTATAATATATATATATATATATATATATATATATATATATATATATATATATATATATATATATATATATATATATATATATATATATATATATATATATATATATATATATATATATATATATATATATATATATAATGAGATGGAAGGCGTTCTTCTTCATAAATAACTACCCAAGAAATGATTCAAGTTATACGGACTACGGAATTAAATCATCAAAATGCCCACCGCAAATAAATGAAATGCGTTCTTTTGAAAAAGACCTTATAAACCTAATTAAATCTATAAAATTTTGCAAAGTAAACTGCAAGTTTCAGAATAATATGCAAAAAGACTTAAAATCCATACGTACATCGCATAAAACATTAATAAAGGCAGATAAAACATCTAATTTGTATAAGTTATCTAAAGATGAATACAACAAACTGCTAACAAATGCAGTTACTTCTGCCTACAAAAAATCGTCGCCAGAATTAAAAGATCAAATAAATAAGGATGGAAAAAACCTTTTAATCCACCATGAAGTGTATAATAATATTGAGATAAACGGATCATCCGGTTGTTTTTTCACTTTAAAAGACCATAAAGATAACTTTATTAACAACCCTTCAGTTCGCCTTTTAAATCCATCGAAAAACGAGGTAGGAAGAGTTAGCAAAGTCATTTTATCAAAAATTATCCACGAATTAAAAAGCAAACTACAGTTGAATCAATGGCAAAGCACACAATTTGTTATAGATTGGTTTAAAAACATCAAAAATAAACCCCTTGGCAAATTTCTAATTTTTGATATAAATGATTTTTACCCATCTATTAGTGAAACCACTCTTACCAATGCAATCAGTTTCGCCGAACAACATGTTGTTATAAATGATGACGATAAAAAATTAATATATCATGCAAGAAAATCTTTAATTTTTAAAAACGATGAAGCTTGGATAAAGAAAAGAGGCGGATTATTTGATGTCACAATGGGTGCATTTGATGGAGCTGAAGTTTGCGAACTAGTTGGTATCTTTATATTGTTTCAGCTTTCTCAACATTACGATAAAAATAATTTTGGCTTGTATCGTGATGACGGACTCGCTATTTTTGAAAACAAAAGCGGCCAACAAATGGAGAAAATTAAAAAGCATTTTACGCATATTTTTAAAGATAACAACCTAAATATCTCCATTCAATCGAACATTAAAATTGTCAATTATCTGGATGTAACATTGAACCTGATCGACAGTTCTTATCAACCATATTGTAAACCTAATAACCAACTTTCGTATGTTCATTCTGATTCAAACCATCCACCTAATATAATAAAAGAAATCCCTCGCACTATTGAGTCAAGATTATCAGCTATGGCAATAAATGAAACTGTGTTCAATAACTCTATTCTTCCTTATGAAGAGGCTTTACGGAAATCAGGTTACAATTCAAAACTCACCTACCAACCACAAATAGACAAGCATCAAAGTAAACATCGCAAACGTAAAATTATATGGTATAACCCCCCGTATAACAAAAATGTTGAAACTAATATTGGAAAGCGCTTCTTAGCTTTAATTGACAAACACTTTCCAATAGGACACAGGCTTCATAAAATTTTTAATCGAAACTATATTAAAGTTAGTTATAGTTGCATGCCCAATATCAATTCTTTAATAAATGCACATAATAACAAAATTCTTCAAAGCGATAAATATAAAACAACAAAAGAATGCAACTGCATAGACAAAAAAAATTGTCCGTTAAACAACCAATGCCTTTCTAGCAATGTCGTATACCAAGCCACTGTAAGTTCTGGAGATCCTCAATTCAAAGACAAAGTTTATTTCGGTATAAGTGAAACTACGTTTAAACTTAGATATGCCAACCATCTTAAATCTTTCAACGCACTAAAATATAAAAATGACACCGAACTTTCCAAAGAAATATGGATGCTAAAATCTAAAAATCTGAAACCGGTGATTACATGGAAGATTGTAGCACAATGCAAACCCTACAATCAAGCAGCAAAAGTTTGTAACCTTTGTCTCCGCGAAAAATTTCATATACTATCATACAAAGGAGAAAACTTACTTAACAAAAGATATGAAATAGTATCAAAGTGCCGGCATGCAAAGAAATTTTTGCTATCCTTATTCGACACCAGGGACTAAAACCTTTGACGTCTTTTTGTTTTGTTTCGGTTTAGTAACGTCAGAACTCGTTCTACCGTGATTTTAATTTGTAATTTTTAAACGGCTTTTAAGTAACGATATACACTATGGCTGATGATTGCCGTAAGGCATGAAACTCAGAGTTCCATAAAAAGGTGTTTTTATTCATTTTATACAAATAAATAAATATATATATATATATATATATATATATATATATATATATATATATATATATATATATATATATATATATATATATATATATATATATATATATATATATAGTATGTATGTATGTATGTATGTATGTATGTATGTATGTATGTATGTATGTATGTATGTATGTATGTATGTATGTATGTATGTATGTATGTATGTATGTATGTATGTATGTATGTATGTATGTATGTATGTATGTATTTTTGAAATCAAATCAGCGAAATATTTCTTCTTCATTGCAGGTGTAATTGATTGCAGAATGATTCTTAACCAGACGATGGCAGGAATACCGTACATTTTTTACCAATTTCTAAGCTTCGTTCGGTAAGTACGAATTTCAAATGACGGCTGTGAGACTGCAGAATATTTGATTCTTTTAGATGAACTTTTCAAAATTTACGAGAGAAAAAAAAAGTTTGCAACGATTTCTCAAACAAAAATACAACTGGGAAGAAAGATCTCAATAAAACCTAATTTAATTTCTCAAACGTAAACATCGCGTTGATTGAAATTTTGACTGGTAGTATACTTTGAAAGAAAAAATCCTTTTGAGCTTGGAAGGAGCAATTGTATTTTCTTGCAATATGGAAGTCGATTTAAATACTTTTATGAGAAATTTCATTATTGATAATAATAGATTTAACATTTGACATTTAAGTTAAAAATATATCAGAATTTAAAAATTTTGATATAGAGTTTAATTGACTCAAAACATACTGGATTTCCATAATATTTGCATGCCTTATGATGAACTTGGTTAAAGGAGAACAAGTTTTCTTCCAAAAAAACTTGACAGAGCTGACACCGAATCTTTACAAGGAAATGGAACGCATTTGATTAACTTGGAATCATCTTCTTTTTTTTTTTATTTCTTTATTTCTTTCTTTATTTTCATAAACTTATTTCATATTGTTTTGCAAAATATTTTCCCAAATGCTCTGATGTCAATTAGAGTATTTCTTTCTTTATCTTTTATTGTCTCCAAAGCAGAGCGCTTGTAATCACTTAAAGAATAAAAAGTTATTTAGTATATAAAACGACTTAAAAACCTTGAATTTTAAATTATATATATAATTTTAATACACTTTATATTCAATTTTAAAGTAGCATTAGCAACTATATCCTTGAAAAATTTTAAAAAAATAAAAATTTTACAAGTTTTTTATTTGCAGCCTCTTGTAAAAAATGAGTTAAAAAGAATCTCTATATGATCATTCTCAAATCCTTTTATAACTTCGTTGTGTAAACGTAACTTTATCTTCATTGTGAAAATATTGAAAGCATCGAAATCCTCTCGTTTTAAAACGAAATTCTTGTGTTAAACTTTCATCAATAACTTTTTACTTTGTCGAGTAAAAATTTTGAATAAACAGCATATCAAAATATATTGCAGCATATTGTTGTTTCAATTGTATTTTGTCGAGTAAAGGGCAAAATACTATTTAATCTTGTTCCCAGACCCCTACGTAAGACTGACAGTATTTGTTAGTTGATCCTAGTAACAAGCATGGTTTGGATTAAGTTCATAAACTTAAAACCAAAGATTAATTATGCTAAACTCTCATAGATTAAGAAAAAGATTATAAAATCAATTTTTTTAAAAAAAAAAAAAAGCTGTAAAAAAAAAAAGACGCACCATTGAATTAAAAACTTTCATACCCTTTGATTTTCATTTTTTTTTTTGGGGGAAAAAAGTCTTGTTTTCTCAATAAAGAGGTTGATTTCAAGACTAGATCGTTTTCTTTCCTCGTTAACTAAATGTCAACAACCGAAATATATCAAAAATCAATTTTTGAAGTTCTTACTTCAAAATAATATTTTGAAACCTATTTGTTTTTTAGGATGTACTTTTTTTGTTGATTGTTCGAAACCAAATAAACAAAAAAAAAAAAGAAAACAACGAAAATTAATAAAAGAAATTAGATAAGCAAACGCGAATAAAAACGTTTTGTGATTTCTTAAAAACTAAATGAATATTTTCGTTGAGTTTAATTTGTCAGCAAAAAGATCACTCGACATTTTTCTAGGGAATTCCATCAAACAAGGAATGACTAAGCTTGTTACTATGTCAATCATCAGTTTGTTCAAGAAACTCCATAGCTACATCATGTATATTGCTATAGATGGATTACGGAATGATTGTATTTTATAAAAAAAGGATTTTAAATCACTAATACCTTTTGAATCAGCATTTGAAATATAAAATACAATAAAGTTATGACAATAGGAATTCTCCAATATGCATAGACATTTGAGTTTTCTGTGATAGATGAGTCATTCTAAAACGATAACTTACAGTTCTTAGTAAAGTGAAAAAAGACATTTTAGTTGATACTTTTTATGAGAAAAGTCTCAAAAATCCATGGTTCTGGTTTCATGGTTCAGTTTTCTGGCGACATGAAGTGGGCCTTTTTAGCAATACTTCTGTTTAACTTTGTGAGCGAAAGCATTAGTAAGTGAAATTTTTACTTTTTTTTTTTACTTTTTTCAAATAAATATAATTCAATATCGAAAGATGGATAATTAGACATCTTCCATCACATCAGAATCTACCGCATGAGTTTAAAAGTCTATCAGCTAGGGGTAAGAGCTTGATAACTTTTATTGCTTGTTGTGTAGATAAATATTACTCTATACGATACAGAGCTCTGTTTCACTCATAGTCTTAAAACAAAGGGGAAGTTACCTTGGCTGTTATCTAAGCTGAAAGAGCTGATATAAAAATGATAAAACGTAGAAAAAAATTATAGTTGTTGTTGTTGCTGAGCAATCTGTTAAAATGACCAATCAACACGTGCAAACACTAAGTCAATTTACTTTCATACCCAGCAGCAAAGACTCATTTGGAAATAATTACACGCAATGCAATTGATTTTATTATCAATCTCGTCACCAGGGAAAACCGTAGTTTCAACCTTTATTTGTAACTTGTTTGCGTTTCTTTAAAGTCAAATAGAACGTAAAAATGTACAAAATAAAGATTTTAAGACAAAAGCTTACAGTTTTGAAAATTTATAACGTAGGCGGCAAGGCCACGGTATTATTAAAAGAAAATATTCATACAAAAAAAGTGAAGTTTTTCACACCGCTTCATTTTTTACTTAAATTATGCAACATAATTTCCCTTAAGTTGTGTAGATTTAAAATGGATTCTAAAATTTAATTTAATGTTGAGGCCGTTTTAGTTTTTGATCCAAACACATCCATGGAGACACTACAAAGAAGCTAACTGAAACACTCCATGTGTGTTCATCTCTAAGACTTCAATCAACTCTAAAAGGTTTAGTGAATTAAAAAACGAGACATACCCAACTAGTTTTAAAGTTTTAACCACTCATCTCAAAATAACAACTGGATAGCGTGAAAATAACAACTGGATAGCATGTTCTAGGGTTTTGCATTAAAAAATTTATACCTTAACTTTGACCATAACAAAATGGCGGTTGTAAAAAATTATACGATCCATAATTTTAAATGGCTTCAAAAAATAGATAAACGTTTGCAGGAAATTATTTAAATTATTCTAAGAAAAATCTCCCAATAAAATATACTCCTTATTTAAACTCTGAGTAACAAAATAGTTAGCTTAGTAGAGACTTAATAAGTGCATTTTACTTTTTCTTTCTTTCTTTCTTTTTTTTCTTTTTTTTTCTTTTTTTTCTTTTTTTTTTTTTAAAGAAATTAAGAAGTTAAAGTTTTAATAATTTTTTTTTTTACCAACTTCAGTTCTCCACAAGAATATCACTTTTTTTTTTTTTACCAACTTCAGTTCTCCACAAGAATATCACTTTTTTTTTTTTTACCAACTTCAGTTCTCCACAAGAATATCACTTTTTTTTTTACCAACTTCAGTTCTCCACAAGAATATCACTTTTTTTTTTGTTACTTAAATACAGAGTTACTTAAAAACATTTTTTATTTACGATTTATTAGAGATTTTTTCAATTTCCATAGCCTTTGTCTAACTTATCCACCATCTTGATAAACTGATCTCAAAAAAAACTTTCCGAATATGCTAACCGGGGGGGGGGTCAATGTTACAAAACTTACGCCTTCATCGCACAAGGTGCATTGCGTAAGGTTTTTTTAGACGCAATTTTTCAGTCCAACACTACAAAAACTGAACCAAAACTATTAAGTTCCCCATTGCTTGATTTAAATTGGGGGAGGGAGGTTTTACTAATCATACTTGTGATTAAATGAAAAAAAATTGTTTTGAAATGTTTAGAAGTGTAAAGCCCCAGGGTACATATGTACCAAACTTTCGCAACTTTTGCGCAGCTCTACTAAGGTTACGGAAATCGTAAGTTCATATCACTATTTGGTATTCACCAATGTTTCGCAGCATTTCCGTAAAGTTAGGGTTGCGCATAAGTTGCGCTGAACTCAAGCAAAAACTTACGCAAAATTTTTCAAAAGTTTTTTGAAACGCAAATGTGCAAGTTTTGGTGAATACGACTTTTACAGTTTTGAACTTTCGCCAAACTTACGCAAAAAAAAAAGCTTGGTGATTACGCACCCTGGTCCTTATCAACCAATCAGACATCAGAAAATTAACTTAAAGAGAAAAAATAATGAGAATTTACCGTCGAAGGAACAGCTTAAAAATGAAAAGCTACGAAGCATGGCCTTCTCCTATGATAACTATAGTTATTCTGTATTTATTTTAAAAGGCCATGCTACGAAGCTATAAAAAAAGAAAGCTACAAAGTGCCGAAGCTGCCCAGTACTTTATACTTAACATTTCTGACAAAGATAAGAAAGTGCGTATGAAAATTATAAAATTTTCAGTAAGGCTCTTCAGAGCTTTCAGATATATTTATCATCGCCAGACTCTTCAAAGCTCCCTGATTTTCTTTTTAATGTAAGATTTTACAAAAAAAGAATGTTAACAAAGGCGCGGCCATGAAAATTACAAATTCTAAATTGAGACTTAACCTGATAAAAAATTATGATCAATAAAAATGCCTGATACCCTATGCCTGATAATGCCCTGTTCAAACATGATCAAACAAAGTTACGTCACTGATGAACGTCATTGGGAATGATAGGACCTACACCACTGATCTCTATAATTATTATAGAGATCAGTGACTTACACTGTTATAAAAGTTACTAGTGCCAAATTTTTCATAACAAAAACGTATCATTATAAATATAATCATGCTTTCTTTAAACGCAATCTGGAATATTTACAATTAAAAGTAAACTATCTCCTAAAACTTTTTCTTTGAATTCTGTTAAATAACATGAAACTCAAATCAAAAACTAGAAAATCTCCACCAAACAAACGTCTTGCTATTTACCTTCATATCAAGATAGCTTTGTCATCTTTGACATCTATATTGTCCACTTTCATTATTTATCAAAACCTCTTGTGACCCTACTTGAGAAGTGGTTCTGCTTTAGAGTAACCAACAGGTTTGCACACAGTTCAATACAATTTAACTCTAGCTATAAATGAACAACCTTTAAGGATTTTTAGTTCTAAAACTCCTATGTGCCTAAAATATTTGTACTAGTTGCCACAGTACTCTTGATAAAAACTGGGTGTTTTCTTTACATGTAATATCCCTTAAGTGATATGAAAATGTTTAAATATGGACTTAAGTATATAGTTATGGAGTAGAATTCCTGTTATGGCACTTTTATAAGAGTATATTAATATTAAATGTAATTGAGTTGAATTATTACGTTTATAAAATAGGTATAAATGAAATCAACAAAAGTTTTAAAAATATGCATGTTTTATAATTGTAAAAAATACCAAATACTTGTCATAAATTCAATATTTTTGTCACAACATACATAGTTTTATACTTGTCACAACATACAAAGCTTTATACTTGCATTAAGTTTCTTTCAAGAATTCAAGGTAAAAAGATGTATAACTTATAAATGGTATTAACACATAATAGCCACCCACAAGATAGTTAGGCTCTTTTCCCTTATCTTTTAACTATCTTTTCTGTTGTGTTGTTATTTCTACATACTTTCTTTTCTGTTGTGTTGTTATTTCTATGTACTTTCTTTTCTTTTATGTTGTTATTTCTATGTACTTTCTAAACATTTCACTAAACATTTTCTTTCCACAGTTAGTTTTCAAAAACTTCTACATCTTCATCTTGAATATCAATAACTTTATTTATCTTCAAAATACTAGGAATGTCCATTCCATAAGAACTTCAGATTTTTTTTATAGGATAATAGATTACTGAGCTTTTGTAACTATTCCAATGTATGATGATATAGATTGTAGTGCCTTGAAGCAATTTTGGTTGCAATTTTATGGTCACATCAACATTTTTAATTATTTTTATTGTATGTAATTACTATTAAATGAGCAAGGGATATGTGTGAAGGTAGAAAGTATTGATTGGGAATTGGAAACTGTGCTTCTTAGCTATCAATATCTCAATAATCAATTTTTGCAAAATAATTTATTTTGATAATTTATTATAATATACTAAATAAATAAATGAATCTTTTGCATTTAACAAATAAATTAAAGAAAATGAGAGTTTATTCTTGTTTTATATTTTTTCCTCTTGAGAAACTTTCAAGATCTTATTAAGATCACAAATTAACCTTAAGTTTAATTTGTGTCCTCCATAAAATTAAAGGGCAACTAAAAATTATGTTCTTTCTGTTCTATCCTTAAGGTTTAATTTATATTGTTATTTTAAGAATATTTTTTTGAAATGATTCATGCTAATAATACAATAACATGTTTTAATATTTTCAGGTATCAGTTTCATTAAAGACAGTGCTTCATTTAATGTTTTTGAGGATGTGCCTATAAACTTCAATGTGGGACAAGTTGCATACAATAATGACACAAGTACACCAGCTTTTGAAATCATTGGTGATGATGGATCATTTTCTCTTGTTATAGAAACAAATGTAATAAATATTGTTGTCAATAAAACCTTAGATGCTGATTCTGGTTATACTCAACATGTTTTTATGATTAAAGATGCCACATCTGGAAAAGGAATAAATGTGGTTATTAATATTCTTAATGTTAATGACAATGCACCAACATTTTCTAGGCAGTTTACATATTTTTTTATTACTGAGCCAATGTTCAATGGAATGGTTGTTGGCCAAGTTAGTGCAGTTGACTTAGATCAAGATAAGATAACTTATTCTTTTAATGAGAGTGCATCTGCTGATGACTCTGCAAAATTTTTTATCCAAAAAAATACTGGGATAATCACCCCCAGAAATCTGCCAGGAGATTCTGTTATTGATGCAGAAAAGTCAAAGTCACACAAACTTTATGTTTTAGCAACAGATCCATATCAATTGACTGGATCAATTGAGGTAAGAATTTTAGTATTCGACATAAATGATAACACAAACAAATTTTCACAATTGCGATATTCTTTTGCAATAAACGAAAATGCAGAAATTGGGACTGTTGTAGGAACAGTTAACTCTACAGATAAGGATGTTGATAGACAGAATTCAGCTCTCTCATATTACATTCTTTCAGATGTTTATAGTGACATTTTCACCATTGATTCCTTCAACGGGACAATCAAAGTTATAGGCAAAATTGATTTTGAAATTCAACAGCAATACAACTTGCCTGTTTGTGCAATGGATGCACAGACTTTATTTGCAGATTCTCGCATAAATTGTACTTTTGTTCAAATTAATGTTACAAATTTAAATGACAATTCTCCAACAATTTCACCAGTCAACTCTTTTTTAACATTATCAGAAAAACAAGTTCCCTTTTTTATCTATCAGTTTTTTGGGACTGATGCTGATGGTTCAAAACCAACTTTTGAATTTAATAACTCATTAACATCTCCAATTGTCAGGAATCTATTTAAACTAGATTCAGTTACTGGAGTATTGAGGCTAAATGGAACAATGTATGATTATGATGATCCAGATAAAGTGAATCGACCTTATGTTATTTATGTACAAGTTAAGGATTCTGAAGCACCATATCAATATGGTGGTACATCAAGATTATTTATAGGCATTAAAGACACTAATGACAACTCACCAGTATTTGTAAACACAAGCTATACTTTTGTAGTGAATGAGAACTCAATCAGTGGTACTTTTATTGGTATTGTTAGTGCAATAGACTTAGATAAAACAGCCTTGCCGCTTTTTTATTTTGAATTAAACAACAAATATTCTGAAGTTATTAATGTTGATCAAGGAAATGGAACATTAACTGTTGTTGGGTTACTTGATCGGGAAACCCGTGCTTACTATTATTTGACTATATGTGCTTCTGATCAAGAATTGGATTTTACTCAGACTATTCCTTCCAATGAACAGCGAGTTGGGTGTTCTTTTGTAACCATCATCATAAATGATACAAATGACAATTTACCATACTTTGAAAACCTGCCGTCAAGGATAAGAATTTCTGAAAAATCCCCTGCAGGGCTATCAGTGTTTCAGTTTTTTCCAAAAGACAAAGATGATAACTCAGCTAATCAATTGCAATGCATTCTAAATACAACCCTCACTACTAATAGTGATGCTAGAAGGTTTGCATTAGATATTAATACTTGTGTGCTCACTGTAAGTCCTGTGGGTCTACTTGATTATGAGGAAAAAACTGAGTTTCATATATATGTTAACCCATATGATGGTGCTAGTGGAACTGTAAGTGATTTTGTTATTGAACTAATTGATACAAATGATAACTCTCCAAAATTTTCAAATCCTGTCTACAATTTCAAGATTATTGAAAATGCTGCAATTAACACTTCATGTGGGACTGTTCAAGCCATTGACAATGATGGCACTGCATCAAATAATCAAGTGATATATTTTATTCTTAACAATCAGAATGTATTTGGAATAGACAGTTTGGGAACTATTTATGTTAATGGATTAGTTGACTATGAGGTTTCTAAGTACTATAACTTAACTGTTTGTGCATCAGATAATGCTACTGATTTTAAACAAGCTAACCCATTAAGTGAGTCAAGAATTGGGTGTGCTATTGTAAATATTGAGGTGATTAATTTAAATGACAATAAGCCTGTTTTTAATCCACAACAATATTCAGTAACAATCGATGAAAAAGTTTTAATAGGAACTACAATTGTTAAACTAACAGCTTCTGATGCAGATGGTGATACTGTGAAATTTGTATACAGAAGTGAAAAAATGCTCAATTCAACTAGAAGCAAGTTTAACTTAAGTGAGACTGGTGAAATAACGGTAGCTGGCATTATTGATTATGAAGAAATTCCTCGCACACTTGTTCTTTTTGTGTATGCTGTTGATAATGCTGATAACCAAGTATTAACTACTAACCCTTTTACTATAGTTGCTATAAGAATATCTGATGTAAATGATAACTCTCCAATGTTTTCAACTATTTATTACTTCAGTGTTAATGAGCATGCTGCGCCTGGAACATTCATTGGAAGAGTTCAGGCTAATGATCCTGATATTATGAATCTAACATACTATATTTTGAACAATCAGAATTCAGACTTGTTTGAATTAAATATGATATCTGGAGATATCAAAGTTTCAAGTAATGCTAAAATCTCTTACAATGAACTTGGCTATACAATTACAGTATGTGCCACAGACAATTACATAGATCTGCAGGAGTTAAGCCCAATGAATGAAATGCGTACTTCATGTACCTTAGTCACTATTACAGTTGTAAATATGTTTGACCTCTTACCAAAGTTTATTGGTAGCAATTATAGTATTCAAGTTTTAGATTCAACTCCAAATGGTAAAAAGATTTTTCAGTTTTTTGCTAACAAAGAAGACAGCTCCAGCATCTCATTTGCATTCAATGTATCCAAAACAAATCAAGAAGCTATGAATCTTTTTGCATTAGAATCAGACACTGGTATTTTGTTTGTCAATGATTTTCTGACTGTGGCTAAGCAGGAATCCTATGTCCTTTATATCATTGTAAGAGACAATTTTACATTTAAGTCAGGCGATGAGGCTGTGCTTACTATAAAAATTGTAAAGGATCATGATGACTTCCCACTATACAGCAATGTACCTTTCACCTTTAAATTCAAGGAAAATGAAAGTATTGGTTATGTCCTTGGGAGTGTGTATCCAACAGGATCAATAGCAACCAGTTTAGTTTTTAAAATTCTTCAGAGTCAGTATGGTGATTATTTTGCAGTTGATAATTCTGGATATTTAACTCTAGCAAAAACAGTTGACTATGAGGCAGGCATAGTATTCTTTACAATTACAGTTTGTGCTACAAGTTCTGCAGGTAATTAATAGTCTTTTTGTAGATTAATTGCTAGTTTTATTAAGGAATAACAGGTAATTACTAGTTTGATTTTTTTGTTGAGTTTTCTTATTTAGAAAAAATCTAAAAGCATTTTATTTTATTTTAGAATGCAGTATCTTAGAATATCTAAGACACTTCATTTTTAAATAAATCAACATTTAGAAATTTGAAAATGGCTTTTTTAAAAATTTTTACAAAAACCTTTTTTTTTTTTTTTTTTTTATATTTTTTAGAGTAATTCTCTTACTCTAAAACAAAAAAATTGAAAAACAATTTTCAAATTGAAATGATAAAACAACTGGTACTTATCAGAATTTACATTTCATGGCTTCTATTAAACATTTCTAATCTTTTTACAATAACAAGCTGTTATAAGTTTTTTTTTCAAATTTGCTAAAAATTTTTATTTACAGCTGCATACATGAAGGATTGCGCAGCTGTTGAGATTAGCGTTGAAAATGTTGCAGACAGTTCACCATCTTTTACTTCTCAGTCTGGAATAATCTCAATATATGAAAAGGTTATTATTGGAACACCAGTTTACCAGTTAACTGCTAGATATTCAGATGGGATTGTTGGATACAAGATTGTTAATAATGTTGATGCATTTCAAGTTGACCTTCTAACTGGAAGTGTTACTTTGGTAAAAGATTTGAACTCCATGTTAGTGCAAAAATATGATCTACGCTTTTCCGCATTTGATATTAACAGCACTAGCATTAAAACTGATGAATTTAATTTAACAGTGTTTGTTTTTAATAACAGTTCTCCAGGTTTTAAAAATCCCTTGTATGAATTTCAAATACCAGAAAATCTAGATATAGGGACAGTTGTAGGTAACATCACTGCGTTGATAAATAACAAAAAGCAGTTAACTTACTTCAGTTTAAATAACCAGTTTAGCAATTTGTTTGCAATAAAAAATGTTAATGGATCAGGACAAATAACAGTTGCAGGAAGTATTGATAGAGAAGTTTCTGATAAATATTTGTTCACTGTTTGTGTCGCTGATGACAAAGGAAGCTTACAAGGCTGTGCTCAAGTGTCAATTACTGTGACTGATGTAAATGACAATAGTCCTAAGTTTTCATATTTAACTTACACGCTTACTATTACAGAGAAAGTGCCAAGAAATTTTGTGCTCTTTAAATTTAGTGCTCAAGATAATGATATAGGTAAAAACGGTCTTGTTACATATTCCATTGACTCTATTTACCCTGGAGTGTTTTACATTAACAGTACCAATGGAGAGCTGCAACTTATTGGTCAATTTGATTATGAGAGGCAAAGATATTATAAAATTTCTATTATTGCATCAGACTCAGGATCACCACCAAGTATAGGGAATTGTAATTTTGAAATTAATGTGCTGGATGTAAATGATAATTCACCTATTTTTACTCAAAATGGAAGTTATTCAAAGTCTATTGATGAAAATCTCCCATTAAACTCTGTGGTATTAACAGTTCATGCAAATGATGCAGATTTTGATTTTGCAAACCGACAAATAATATATTCAATGTTTGGTGATGCTGAGGGCTTTTTTGGTGTTGATTCCTCAAGTGGAGACATATCCCTCAAAAGTATGTATTTCCTTTAAATATACTTTTTTAAATTTTAAAAGCTCAATACATTTCTTCATTTTAATTTTATGATTATCAAGGTATTCTGTATCTAGAAAATTGTTTTTTAAAAATCTTCTTATCTAATAAAAGTTTGTTTAAATTTAATGTTTCATTTATTGATACTTATTTGTTGCCATCTATTTGTAGGAAGTCTTGATGTTGATTTTTCCAGTAGTATATACTACCTCACTGTTGTGGCAAATGACCAAGCTGTTGATTATACACAAGACAACCCTAAAGCAGAAGCTCGGATTGGAGTTGCTGTTGTAACAGTATATGTTAATGATGTCAATGATAATTATCCAGTATTTGAAAAAGATAGTTATGAAATTCATGTTTCAGAAAAAGTTCCTGTGGGTCGTGAGTTATTTCAATTTAGAGCTAGTGATGCAGATAAATCTACCATTTTCCACACTCTTTCATACATTCCTGTTCAAATAGATACAGATTATTTAATGCTAAATGAATCTACAGGAGTTTTATCTGTTAAAAAAGCATTTGATTATGAACAGCAACAAGTCTTCACAGTTATTGTAAAAGCTCGTGATGGTGGTCAGCTTGAGTCTAAAAGTGAAAAACTGGTTATTTATGTTGATGATGTTAATGATAATTCTCCTCATTTTAATCAAACATCTTACACTGTTTTCATTCCTGAAAATACTACAGTCGGGACAAAAATTTATGTAGTAAGTGCAAGTGATGCAGACGGCACTCTTGTAAACAAAAATATTATATACTCAATAGTTGATGCAGAGAATTCTGGAATTTTTGAAATAAATGAAATTGGTGAAATAAGACTCAAGCAACCAGTTGATAGGGAACAAAGAGAAAGGTACTTTGTTGCTTTGATTTTTTCAGTAATTATTAGCAGAACATCTTTTTTATAAAGAAAGAACTCTTGCCTGAACACTCTCTGTGTCTGTTAAAGCTTTTTTTTTTTTTTTTTTTTTTACTAGGGCTTTTTTTCCTAAACTGAAAATTTAAAAATTAAAAAAAAGATTTTTTTTATTTACATCAATTAAAGGTTTAATAAAAAATATTCAAAACTTTAAATTTTTTTATTGTAAGAAGTTCAATAACACCTGCAATTGCATCAACCGTATTTTTTTTTTTTTTTAGAGTACAATGATTTTCAATGTAACAAAAATGCGGTTTTTCATTATAAAATAAATTTTGAAGTTTCAATTTGAAATGTTTTAAAGTTTAACTGTTTGGCTAATGAGGGGTCAATTTAAACTTTTAACTTATAAATTTGCAATGTAACAAAACCATTAGTTTTTTAATTATGATATCATTTTGTTAATTCTAATTATCAGAAAGATAATTATCTATTTTACCTAGTAATTTGATTAGCATAAGTTTTAGTTTTTTCATCGGAATGTCATTAGTGGTCTTATTGTTCCTCAAAGGGATTTGCATTTTGTATGACAAGGATTTCTAAAAGTATTTACAAACTTCTTAATGCTGCATTAAAATTATAACATCACAAAATAATGTTTTGTACATTAATATAACAGGCATAAAAAGCGTAAAAAAAGGTAAATCAAGAGTATTAAAAAGTGTAATCACCAAAATTAATTTTTTTTTTTTTGCTGTAGTTGGTTTTTGCCTTGTAATATAAGACTATATGATTATTTTAGAGTTGATCCTTTTTTTATATTATAATTAACTTTGAATCAATAAGTAATTTTTTTTTATTGAATTTTAAAAAGTTCAATAAAAAAAAAAGAATTTTTTTTTTGTTTGAATACTTTTAGATATGAGTACCTACTAGTTGCAACCGATACTGCCCTCTCAATAGATGAACGCAGACAGAGCTGTGCTAAACTTATAATCATAATAACTAACATCAATGATAATAAACCAGTTATAACCTCAGTCTCAAACACTATTTATTTACCAAACTCAACACCGATAAACACATTTGTCTTCGTTTTCACTGCTTTTGATTTAGATTCATCTTCAAATATTATATTTCTTAAAGCTGATGTAACAAATAGTGCATGGAACTATTTTAGTCTAGATCCAAAAAGTGGTGTCGTTAGTACCAAAATTCTTTTTGATATAAATACTCTGACAGACTACAGCTTAACTGTTATAGCTAGAGATTCACCAGATTCCTTTTACCTGCAATCCGATCCTGTAACAATAACTATTAAGGTTATGAATGATAATAGCATTCTGTTGTTTACTAAGCTATTGTATGACTTCTCTATTGATGAAAATATGCCATCTGGAAGTGTTATTGGGTCTGTTTTTGCGTTTGATTCAAATACCATAGAATACTCCATCAGTGGTGAATATGATACTATAAAAAACTTTGAAATAAACAAAGTCACAGGTTACATTAATTTAAAAGTTCCTCTTGATTTTGAAACCCAGACATCATATAGGTTTAATGTAACAGCTCATGACACAACAAATCAAAAAAAAGATGCCATTTGTGTGGTTATTGTCAAAATCAATGATCAAAATGATGTGTGGCCTGTTATAGACAATGTAACCATAAGCAGAATTTCAGAAAATGCTGGACCTGGTCAAATTCTTGCAACCGTTCATGTTGTAGACATTGATACATCAACTTTGTCCGAAAATGGGCTGTCATATGTAATAGTCCCTAGTTCTTTTCCTGCAATAGTTTTAAAGCAATCTCAGCAAACAGAGGCTATCATTATTACAACCAGTGATTTTGATGCAGAAGATACAAATATTAATAACAATAAATTTAGCATATCAGTGATAGATGCTGCTGGTCATGTAGCGGCTAAACTGATTACTTTTTCAATTGTTGATCAGAATGATAATAACCCAGTTTTCTCAACTCCTGTTTACAATTTTACTGTTCCAGAAAATTCACCAGATAAAACTTTTATAGGCAGGGTTGCTGCTACAGACAAAGACTTATCTGAAATATACAGAACTATAAGATACTCACTTATCGATGAATCCAACAGTCTAAGTATCATAATTGATTCTGTGACAGGAGACATTGTAACAAATGGTTTATTAGATTATGAGAAAAAATCTCGCTATTATTTAACTGCTGTTGCAACTGATAGCATTGCTGTTGAAGCTACCCAGAGAAAAGCATGTGCAATTGTTGTTGTTAATGTTATTGATCTTAATGATAATCCACCTGTCTTTACTTCTGCCACATCTTTCAGTGTTTCAGAAAAGACTTCAGTTGGAACTGTTGTTTTTAAACTCTCAGCTATAGATGCTGATACCATCTCACAAATAACATTTAGATCTTCAATGATATCTCCTTTCAAAATAACTTCTCAAGGAGATATAGTTCTTGTAGCTGAGCTCGACTATGAGCAGAAAAAACAGTATCCTTTTGATGTTGTGGCGACTGATAATGTCTTTATTGCAACTCAGTCAGTCACAGCTTACATTTTAAATGAAAATGACAATGATCCTATTTTCTTACAAAACCTGTATCAAGTTTCTATCCTAGAAAATAGAGCTTCTATGGGCAATCCATTTTTAACTGTTACTGCTATTGATAATGATTTACCACCTTTCAATAATATAACATATGAGCTAATTGATGCGTATGGTATTGGATCTGGGTTTCAATTTTACTTGTTAGGCTCAAGTGGAAGCATTTCTTATTTTGGAACATTTGATCGAGAAGTCAAAGAAGTATATCAATTTCTAGTGAAGGCAATTAACAGTGGTGACAATTCTAGAAGTGCAATTACTTATGTTGAAGTTAGAATAGAAGATGAAAATGATAATGCTCCAATTGTGCAGCAACTCTTTTACAATTTAACCATATCTGAAAATACACTTGTCGGTCAAACAATTCTTCAAATTGATGCCACTGATCCAGACAAAGGTACGAACGGTGACATCATTTTTTCAATTGTTCCAGGAGTTGATCAAAATGGAAATTTCGGTATTAATCCAAAGGAAGGTGATATATTTGTTGAAAAGGCACTAAGTTATGCTGTATTAAATTTTTTTCAACTAACAATCAAAGTGAGTGATAGTGCAATACAACCTTTGTCTACTTTAGTAAATGTTTTCATTTATTTAACACAAGAGTTAAATAATTATCCAAGCACATTCCGAAGAACTCTTGTTAGTGAAAATACAATAATCAATACTATCTTAAATATTGAAAACATGATTGTATGGAATTTAAATTCAGTTCAGCTAAAATATGAAATTGTTTTTTATGACGATCAAGACAGTTCTGTATTCAGAATAAATTCTCAAAATGGTAATGTCATGTTAATTCAACCACTTGATTATGAGAGTAAAAGAGAGTATATCTTCATGAGACGTGCTACACTAAATGGTTTAATTTATGGAGTACAAACAGTAAATATAATAGTTATAGATGAAAATGATAATGATCCTATCTTTGACTTACCAAATAAAACTATTTTTGTTAGTGTAAATGAGAATTCACTAGTTGGAACCTGCTTAGCTCTAGTTAATGCATCTGATGCTGATGAAAGAAGCCGTGGGAAGTTAACTTTTTCAATTAATCCCCCTGTTTCTGGGTTTAACGTTTTAAGTGTAAAAGACATGGGTAAAATTGTTGTTGAAAAAAACTTAGATGCTGAAGTAAATACATTCTATGAACTTCATCTATTAGTGAATGATTCTGAAGGTAGATCGAGTTTGCTTTATAAAGTTGTGAACATTCTAGTTGTTGACGTAAATGATAATTCTCCTATTTTTGACCAGTCAACTTATATATTTAATAAGTTAGAGGGGCCTTATGAAAGTTCTTTCATTGGCAAGGTTTCTGCAACTGATAAAGATGTTACACCACTAAATAATAATATTGTATACAGCATTGCCAGCAATGATGCAAATAAGGTGTTTCAAATTGACAGCTCAGGAAATATATACCTGATAAGGGAACTTGATCGAGAAGCTACTCCCATATTTTATTTCATAGTCGAAGCTGCAAATGTTATTGAAAACCAAAAGACTGTTGGTTACTGCAATGTCACTGTGATAGTTGGTGATATAAATGACAATTCTCCTACATATAATGGAAATAGAATTTTCAGTTTTAATGAGGACACCCCTCTAGGATCAACTCTCTTTCAGATCAGAGGAGAAGATTTAGATTTTGGAGTAAATGCAGAATTAGAATATTTGCTTGAGTATATTGGTGCAGTAGGAGCCCCAACTACATTACTTGGATTAGTTGATGTTGATAAAGTCACAGGCCAAGTTACTTTAATTGACACTTTTGATTATGAAAAAGCAACACAGTACACAATGTCTGTAAATATTGCTGATAAAGGCTCTCCTCGAAATGTTTTGAATATCTTATTCAAAATAAACATCCTAGACGTAAATGATAATAGTCCTCAATTTACTGTGCGACCACAAACTCTGCTTAAATTTTCCATTCAAGAAAATGTACCTTACAACTATACATTTGGAAATGTTATGGCTACAGATATAGACAGTGGCTTGAACTCACAAATCAGATATAGCATAGTAAATATACTTAGTACTAGCAACTGTGCAATTGATCAAATCAGTGGCAGGCTGTACACAAACAGTTTATTTGACTATGAAGTTTTCTCACAATACTACTTCTTAGTTGTTGCTTCAGACAATGGCTATCCCCAACTCTCAGATACAATTCCAGTAGTACTATCGATCATAGATGTGAATGACAATATTCCTGTTTTCACTCAAGTAGAGTACAATATTACCGTATTGCAAGGCACTCCAGCTGGTCTATCAATTGGAAAAGTAAAGGCAATTGATTCTGATTCTGGATTATTTGGTCTAGTTAAATATTTTTTGAAGTCTGGAAATACTGAAATGTTTAAAATTGACCAACTTACTGGGGATATTTTAACTCTGCAACAAGTAACTCCAACAGTCAATTCAAGTAATACATATGAAATTTTTATCGAAGCACAAGACTCTGATCCTGTAAACCCCAGATCATCTCAAATTGTTAAAATGATTATTAATGTCCTGAGAATTACTACAGAAGTCAGCCAACCACAATTTGTTCTGCCATATTTAGAGTTATATCTTAGAGAAGATCAGTCACTTGGAGTGGTAGCTAACACAGTTGTACTTGGAGCATTAGTTAATTATTCAATTATTACAGATAGTTCTCAGGGACGACAGGGTATCTTCAAATTCTCAATTGATTCACTAGGAAATCTTTCATTGAATTCATACTTAGATTATGAAAAAGAACAAACCATTTCATACACTATTAAAGCCAAGCTAGATGGAAGCAATATTTATGGAACACAAAATGTTTTAGTTATGGTACAAGATGTTGATGACAATAAGCCTGTACTTGCAGAACCACATCATCAAGTTGTAAGAATAGCTAGTTTAGCAAATATTGGAATTATTGCATCAGTAAAAGCTACTGATATAGATTCAGTTAGTAAGGGCAAATTAATATATTCTTTGGTTAATAATTACAGTAACCAATTTTCCATCATCAGTGTAAATGATGTTGGTTTGGTAGTGCTAAATCAGGTTTTAGTAGGTGAGCACACATACTTGCTTGAAGTACGGGTTCAAGATCCTGCTGGCAACATAGCTGATGAAATTAATACCATCCAAGTTATTGTTACTCCTGAGCAAGGTCCAGGTCTTCGTTTCACACAAACATTATATAGCTTTATTATTCCAGAGGATTCTGAAATTGGGTATGATGTTGGATATGTTTCAGGAGTTGTTTCTGACACTGTTAAGTTGTTATTATCTAATGGCACAGGTGTTAATCCACTGGTTGATATTGAGTATTCTATGCTTGATGAATTTGGTGATGCAAAGGATATTTTTAGTGTCCAAAAAAATGGATCCATATTGTCAAACATATACTTCAACAGTACATTAAAACTACAATACTTATTTTCAGTAGAAGCAACTTTAAATGTACTAGGCTTAACAGCAATAAGTTGGGTGCATGTTGGTATTTCCTATAAAAATAGTAAACCTGTATTTATATCTCCAAACAATTATACAATAACTGAAGATTTTCCAACTGACACTGTAATTTTTAAAGTTATAGCTTTAGATGACAATTCTCTTATTACTTATTCTATAGAGCAATGTACAGGAGATTTAATAGTAAATATGAGTCCCCTAACAGGTGAAGTAGTTTACAAAGTTGGACTGGATTATGAAAAGGTGAAAACTCATACATGCCTAATAAGAGCTCAAGACCAAACAACATTATTTGCAAATCAAGTGGTAACCATCTATGTTGTAAATGTGAATGAATATAATCCAGTGTTTGAACCTAAGCTAGCGGGAAAAAATAGCTATACTTCAACTGTAAATGAAAATTCTGATCCTATTCAGGCCTTAGTAACTGTTCGAGCTACTGACAATGACCTTGACATATTTGGTGTAGTTCGCTACAGTGTTGTGAATGCTCTCACACCTATGCCATTTTCTGTGGATCCAGTATCTGGGTTGGTTTCTACAACTCAAACACTTGATTATGAGAGTGTAAAAAGTTATGAAGTATTAATAATGGCTTCAGATGGTGGATCACCTCCCCGAACTGATGTTATATCTGTTCTAGTCAATGTTATAGATATTAATGATAATTATCCTATATTTGATGCTCTGAATTACACAGCAACTATTTATTCGAATACTCCAGTTCCAACAGTAATATTACTGGTACGTGCCACTGATGCTGACATTGGAAATGAAAAAATTACATATGCTTTTGCTACTGGAAGCAGTCAGAAGTTTTCAATCAATCAAAAAACCGGTTTAATATCGCTAGTTAATGCTTTAGATAATAATCTTTTACAACGCTCTTTTGAGATTGTAGTAACAGCAACAGATTACCAGACTGGATATCCATCTAAAACAGTGGCAACTGTTGTTACAATCACTGTTATCGAGGGTATGAATGGGTTGATAACTTTTGTTGAACCTTATAAAGTTATTGATTTATTTGAAAATCACACTGTACATGAGGTTGTCTTCACTACTCAAATAACTCCATCAAGTTTGAATATATTATTTAGTATTATTCAAACAGAGGAAAACAATAATTTTCCATTTTTAATTGATTCAAAAGGTTCTTTATTCCTAAATCAATCATTAGACTATGAAGTTGAAAGAAAAATTGCATTTCTTATTAAAGCCATAGAACTCTCAGATGAATCTGTTTCTTTTCAGAGTATTATTGTAAATGTGTTAGACATAGATGATGAAATACCTGTGGTAGAAATGCCTTTTTCTCGTGTACTATATTTGAATTCGGATTATACAGTGGGGCAAGCTGTGTCTTTTATTAGAGTTTTTGATGCAGATTCTTCAGAATTTAAATATGATATTTTCCCAGATAATGTTCCCTTCAAATTTGCAGCCAATGGAAATATTGGAGTTCTCTATGTTTCCGAAATGCTATTTCCAAACAATTATACATTTAAAATAAAAGTCTCAGATAAAGACAGTACAGGTATCATAAAAAATGCAGCAGTTAATGATGTTTTTTACTCAGTTATTGTTCATTCACTTCCCGATGGCTTATTGAAATTTACCAAACCTATTTACACCTACATGTTTGATGAAAATAATGAAGTTCTTAAAAAGATTGGTACTGTTGACATTGATTCCACTAGTGCTGTTAAATTTAGTATAGTTGAAAAAAGTGTTGCAGATACTTTTTTAATTGATGTAAACACTGGCACCATTACAGTGCTAAAATCTTTAGATTACGAGTCTACCAAGCAGTATCTTTTTACAGTTTTGGCTAATGATGAATTTGGAAACAGGGCTACAGCAGTTGTGAGTGTAATTGTGATTGATGTAAATGATAATAAGCCTTCATTTAATGGTCCATTATCATACAATATTCTTGAAAACACTGAGTTAGGCTCTGTGTTGTTTAGTGTTTGGGCTACAGATGCTGACTCTGGAATAAACAGTCTCATAAGGTTTTCATTAGAAAATATCGTGCCACAGATTCAAGTCAATCGAGACTCTGGAGATGTTGTTTTAGTCGGACATTTTGATTATGAAAAAGTTAGTAAATATGAATTAAATATTTCAGCAAGTGACCAAGGAAATCCACAGCAGACTGCATTCCGCATCTATATATTAAATATTGCCAATATAAATGATCATAACCCAGTTTTTTCTTCTCCTGGAGATCTTTTGATATCATTGCCTGAAGATAGTAAGCCTAACAATGATGTTGTTAATGTCACTGCTTCAGATGCTGATGTTGGCATATATGGAGAAGTAACTTATTCATTATACAGCACAATGCCAAATCTACCATTCACAATATTGCAGTCAGGTATTATAAGACAAACTGCATCTCTTGATTTTGAAAAAGTTAAAAGTTACAATTTTTATGTTAAGGCTAGTGATGGTGGATCTCCACCTAGAATAGCTATAAAAGCTGTATCTGTAAATGTTCTTGACGTCAATGACAATTCTCCCTTCTTCACACAACCTTTTTATTCAGCAACAATATCTGAATTAACACCAATTGGAACTGCTTTTATTCAAGTATCAGCTTTAGATTTTGACTCAGGTTTTTTTGGTAGCATAAGTTATGCAATAGTTAGTGGAGGAGATGACAGTTTTGGTATCAATAATCAGAGTGGCAGTATTTTTGTGGCATCTAAATTGAATGCAAATCTGAAAGACCATTATGTCCTTTTTGTAAATGCTAGTGACAAAGGAGCTAATGCCAGCACAGCAAGCACAATAGTGTATGTAAATGTGACATCTAATACCCAACCACATTTTGCAACATTGGTACAGTTTATTTATCTTTATGAAAATGAGGTTCCTCATATTATAGGCAGTGCCATAGCTCTGAACACAAACAGAAGTTTTACATATTCCTTAGTGTACACAGACGCTGGCAATTTGTTTTCAATAGATCCGACTTCTGGAGATCTGTACCTGAATGGAATGTTAGATTATGAGAAAGAGAAGATGTATAGTTTTACAGTATCTGCAGCTAATAATTTCTTCAGTGGGTATCAACTTGTAAATATTATAGTTTTGGATATCAATGACAACAAACCCTCACTAACACCTTCAATACAATCAGTTAGAATCAGCGAGTCCACTTTAGTATCCCAACCTTTAGCCTTTTTAAGAGCTTTTGATGCTGACTCAGTTAGTCAAAATAACTTATCTATGTCTCTTTCAAGTCAGTTTAATGTATTTGGCTTAGACTTTGATGGTAGTTCCCTGGCGTATATATATGTTAAAAAAGAGCTGTATTTGTTAGCTCAATCGGAATGTGTTATTATTTTGACTATCAGTGATGGACTTTTTACAACAAATGCAACAGTTTTTATCAATATTACTCAAGATGAAATCATAACGAATGATTTGCAGTTTCAACATTTTGTTTACACGCTACAACTTTCTGAGTTGGAAGAGCTTCATCACACATTTGGTTCAGTACTTGCCACATTCCATCAAAATAATCAGTTACAAATTTCCTACACTATATTAGAAACAGGTTTACCTTTTGACATTAATGCCAGTTCTGGTGAGTTAAGCTTAAACTCTGCTTTAGACTATGAGCAAACAGATTTATATTACTTTTATGTTATGGCTGAAGCTAAAGACTCAAATAGATCTTATATTGCTTATACATCTGTTGTGGTTAATGTACTTGATGCTAATGACAATGCACCTATTTTTGAAAAAACAACATATCTTCTGGCTCTCTCAGAGAACTATCTTGTGGGTACTACAGTACTTCAGGTGCGTGCTACAGATAAAGATAGTGGAGAAGCTGGACGAGTTACCTATAGTTTAAGTGTGTCTGGTATGATTGAGGAAAATTACCCCTTCTATATTGATTCAAATACTGGCATAATCATGCTTTATAAAGCTCTAGATTATGAAACAAAAATATCATATAATGTTACTTTGTATGCTACAGACCATGGAGAGGTCCAACATGTAACTACTGCAAAGCTGCTAGTTATTGTAACAGATTCAAATGACAACCCCCCTGTGTTTCAGAAACCTTTTCAAATATTAATTGTTTCAGAAGAAATTGAAAATGTTGAGTTAGGATGTATACCTGCTTCAGATTATGATGCTTCTTCTTTAAATAACAAAGTAACCTACAAACTTCTATCTGCTGGATCTGATTATAATAATGCTTTTAGTGTGAATGTATCTGGGTGCATCAATTTGTCTAAGAAACTTGATCGTGAGATTCAAGATAAGTATCACTTTATTTTAACAGCAACTGATAATGGCATCCCTAGTCTTTCAGGTTTTACTGAAATAGAAGTTTTTGTTCTTGATGTGAATGATCATATTCCCAAGTTTGCTCATTCTATTTACAACTTGCAAGTATCAGAGCTAGTTCCAAATGGAACTTTACTAATATCTATTCAAGCAACAGATGATGATTTTGGTGTTAACAGTAACATTAGTTACTCTATTGTTAGTGGAAATATTGATTCTGCATTTTTGTTGTTGTCAAATGGTGATGTCATAACACAAAAAAGCATAGAGAAAAGTAATGTGTCATTTTATCAACTTCAAATTAAAGCCGAAGATCATGGCATTCCTTCCTTATCATCTGTTGTAACAATCAACATTGAAGTTATTGGTTTTAATGTAATCATGCCGTTGTTTGATAAAACTTACTATGAAGTCAGTGTGAATGAAAGTTTTATTGGCAAAATATTTCAAATAAATGCTTCATTTATCGATCCTACAGTTAACCTTAATTTGAGGTATGCAGTTGTAGAAACATCGGTGCTGGGAAAGGGCAAGTTATCAATAGATAATAATGGTTCAATCACCATTGAGGAACCTTTTGATTACGAATTTGCACCCACATACATCTTTATAGTGAAAGCATTCCCAGATGGTAATCCTGAAATTTTTTCTACTGCCATATTTCGTTTAGTTTTGAAAAATCTCAATGACAACATACCAGTTTTTACAAGAACATTGTTTGAAATATCTGTTGCTCGACAATCTAAAATTGGTACAACTATTGCTACAGTACATGCAGATGACGCTGATGATGATACTTACAGCTCAATAACATATAGCTTTCAGCCCAATCAAATAGTTAATAGTTTATTTGGAGTCAATTTAAATTTAGGGGAAGTAATATTGTTGCGTGAAATCCAATTTGACGACATTAAGAATTATGTTTTAAGGATTTATGCATTTGATTCATCTGGAGTAGCTTCAGCTGAGCCAGCAATTTTAAATGTCAAAATTTACCCAGACAATATGTTTAAACCAACTTTTACCGACTCTCCATTGTATTTCATCGTTAGTGAAAGTGCTGGTAAATCCACTGTTGTTGGTAGTGTAATTGCCACTGATGGTGATGCTGATTTACCATCATCTGCTATACTTGAAAGACCTGAAGCAGCAAATTTTGGCAGTTTATTTTATTCTATTTTATCTTCATCAGGAAGTATTCCCTTTTCAATTAGTAGTTCAGGAGTAATTTCAGTTACTAATTCTCTTGATAGAGAAACAAAATCAGTTTATGATTTGTATATTCAAGCAATTGATGGAGGCAATCCTGGGTTTAGCTCTGTAAAATTGGTAACTGTTCTTGTCAGTGATGCAAATGAAAAACCAGTGTTTGTTAAACAAGATTACAGTATTGAAGTTATGGAATCAATTCCTATTGGATTCTCAATACTTGCTGTGACAGCTAAAGATTTGGATATAGGATTGAATGGAGTAGTGGATTACAGCATAGTTTCAGGCAATGAGGGTGCTAAGTTCAAAATTAATTCAGTCACTGGTGTAATTTCATTAATAGATTACCTAGATTTTGATGTTAAACAAAACTATGTACTTGAAGTTCAAGCAGTTGATCAAGGTAACCCCCCATTAGCATCTTCAGTAAATGCCTCTGTTAAAATAACAGTACTTAAAGATTTAGGAAAGGAAATCCCTTTGTTTTTTGTTTCATACTATGAGTTTTATGTTGAAGAGAATACTGAGAAAGAACTTGGTTCTATAAGTGCCGCTGCTTCAAAACCTATATCCTACAGAATACTTAATGAGAGTGATTACAATTTGTTTAGTATTGACCAGGAAGGTTCGCTTATTATCCTTAATTCAGATTATGAAACTCAACGTGAGTTAAACATATATGTAGAAGCCTACTTCATCTTGAACCCTAGCATCAGCTCAATAGTTAATGTTCATGTTTTAGTTGAGGATTTAAATGACAATGCTCCTAGCTTTGTTCAGCCACAATTTAATGTAACAGTGAGTGAGTATGCTAATGTTGGAGATATTATTGCTGTTTTCAATTCCTTTGATGCTGATTCCACAACAAATGCAGATGTTAGTTTTGGAATATCACCATCTGATGTTTTTATCATAAATACCCTAAATAATAATACTGGTGTTATCAAACTGAATGCCAAACTTGATTTTGAATTGAGAAGTAAATATCTTTTGACTGTAAGCTTAGCTGACATGGGATTTCCACAGCTGTTTGCACCTGATGTTGGTTTCACTGTGTTTGTTAAAGATGAAAATGACAATGATCCATACCCAGTATCAGAAGTAAAAAGTATTGATGTCAACCAAAACACTTCACTTGGAACAATATTATATGTTTTGAAATTTAAAGATAATGATTCTGGGCTGAACGGAGAAATTTTTTTTGAATTAGTTAGTGTATTTGGTGGAAATGAAAACCCTTTTATTTTAAGTACAAATGGTTTTATTGAACTTTATAGGAATCTTGAAGCAGTTGATAAGTACACATTATTCATAACTGTAAAAGATGGAGGCAAACATTTTCGCCAAACGCCTTTCACTTTTACAATTAATATTATACCACCTGTTGTATTTAGTCCGTACTTTGATCCCATTCTTTATAATGTAAATGTAAAAGAAAATGTTCTGGTAGGTACTGCCATTGAAAAACTTATAGTTGTTGACAAAAATGTGTTTGATAATACAGTGAGCTTTAGAATACTGTCAGGAAATAATGGATCTGTGTTTGAGGTCAATAGTCTTGGTGAAATAGTTGTAAACCAAGCTTTAGATGCTGAAAAAAAAAATCAATACTTGCTTTATGTTAGCGTGGCAAACAAATATGGCAAACAATCGGAATTAAATGCAATTGTAAATATCTCTGTGATAGATGTGAATGATAATGCTCCAATATTCTTAAAGAATGTTTTTTTTAAGGATGTTCAAGAGAATATGTTGGTAAATGAAGTTATTGATACATATTTTGCATATGATCTAGATAGCGGCTTAAATGGTTTAGTAAGATATAAACTTGTTGATGCAACAAACACATTTAAGATGTATTCAAATGGTACTTTACTTTTGAATAAGACCCTAGATTGGCATGTTAAAAATAATTATTCATTAATGATTGTTGCATTTGATGCTGGTTTTCCCCCAAAATATGCCACAGCCTATGTTTTTATCCATGTAATTGATGTGAATTCTCCACCTTCATTTGATGTGACTTATTACACTAAGAGCATATTGGACACTATTGAAGTTGGATCTACTCTCATGCAAGTAGAAGTCACAGATAATGACCAAGATGAAAATGGACACATCTTACTTACTGTATCTAAAGATGTAGAATCCATGTTTGGTTTTGAAGGGAGATTTTTAGTTTTGAAAAATGTTTTGAGTTCTACCTTAATTCCTAAATATGAATTTACAATAACAGCCAGAGATAATGGTAGTCCTCCATTACAAGCGAACCCTTCGGCCAACGTAAACTTGACTATCTACGGAATATCATCTCTTCAACCTCACTTTTTACTTAGTGAATACAAAATTTTGGATTTAATGGAAAACGTTTTTTATAATTTGACACCAATTTTAAATGTTACTGCGCTCATTAATGGAAGTACTGCTATTTATGTTCTAGATGGTAGTGATGATTCTCAGTATTTTACTATCACCAATGAAGGAAGCATCCTCAGTAAAGTTGTTTTTGATTATGAAAATAAATCTTCTTATGTTTTTGGAGTAATTGCTAAAAACAGTGCCAATCTCAGTTATTGGGATAGAGCTGTTGTCAAACTATATATCAAAGATTCAAATGATAATGCTCCAGTATTATTACCCTCAACATATGTTTTCAATATTAATGATAAAGTTCCTGTTGGTACAGTAGTAGGCATTATAACAGCAACTGATAAAGATAGTGGTACTAATGCACAGTTAACGTATTCCCTTCATAACCTCACAAATGACAACTTTATACTAATTGAAAATAATCTTGTCGTTAATGCAGTCTTAGACTACAAAGTACAATCTGATTATGATTTTTTTATCTATGCTACTGATAATGGAGTCCCTCAACTGAAATCAGAGCTAGGGCATGTAATGGTTCATGTCATCTCAACAAATCTAGGGTTATCACCAACATTTACTCAAAAATTGTATGTAGTAAGTATTCTTGACAACATTACATCTGCAGATACTGTACTAAATGTCAAAGCAGTACAAATTGATCAAAGTAACAATGACACAATAACATATTTGCTAGATTCCTCCAGTGATTCATTCCACTTTACAATTAATAGTATAACAGGTGACATTAAGTTAAAACCAGGTTTTAGATTTTCTTATCTTACAAGAAAGAAGTATGCTTTTTATGCAATAGCTACAGAGATGTTTGGCTATTCAGATATGGCATTTGTTGTCATTAATGTAGTAGATTCTTCTGGTATTGATCATACTAGACCTATATTTTTGCAAGAGGAATACATTACAGCAATATCAGAGAGTTTACCCATTGGAAACACTGTTGTAACAGTTCAAGCAGTTGACAGTGACAGCCTTATGTTAAGATACTCAATTTTGTCTGGAAATGAATTGAATTTATTTTACATAACCACTAGTGGTGCAATAGTTGTAAAGGACTATCTGGGTATTGACACAAACGGTATTGATTCCTACTTGCTTGAGATTTCAGCTCAAGATGAGTTTAATAAAGTACCAGTTAGAAATGCAATAGTCAAAATAAATATAATATCAACCAATCAGACTGTCAATCACTTATTGTTTGAGTTTTCTAGTTATTCATTTTCTATTCCTGAAAATGCACAACCACAAAAAATTGGTACACTTATGGCAAAAATATCAAGTGGTAAACAAGAGGACATTAAGTACAAAGTCTTAAGTATAAATTCGCTTTTTGAAATGAATGGAACTGATCTTTGGTCAAAACAACAATTTGATAGGGAACAGAAAGACAAATATGTTTTCCAAGTATTAGCTTACTCGAATACCAGTAATTCCGATAAAGCTCTTATTATTGTTGATATATCTGATGAAAATGATCACTCTCCAGTGTTTAATGACAATCAACTAAGTATAATCTTAACAGAATTTACTGAGGTGGATTCAATTGTAGCAACTGTGGTAGCAACAGATGAAGATATCGGTGATAACAAAGAGGTGGTTTATGATCTTTCATTAAATGATCTATTCAATATTGACAAGTATGGGCAAATTTCCCTTATTCAACCTTTGACTCAATACACTCCTCAGTTCATTTACCTGACAGCAACAGCAAGTAATCCAGGTTCTAATAAACTAAGCTTTATGCAAATCAATATTACTGTGGTTAGGGAGGAAAGTCCTCAGTTTAGCAATACCTCTTATTCTATATTTTTATATGAAACCAATGATCCTATGCCAAATATTTTAACATTAACAGCTAAATCAAGCAAAAACGTCAACTATGTTATGACAATGGATAGCAAATATACTCCATTTGTCATAGACCCAAATACAGGAGTATTGAGCACTAATGGGTCTATAGATTATGAAAAAAACAAGTATTTTGACATATGTGTTGAAGCATATCAGACTGATCATCCAGTAATTGAGTCTACAGTTAAAATTCATATAAATGTGCTAGATGTCAATGACAATGTACCTACTACAGAGAAATTTAATTATTCAATTAGCGTTTCTGAAGCTGCATTATTAAATTCGCAAATTGTTACAATATTTGCTCATGATTTAGACAGTGGTAAAAACGGAGAGTTAGTTTATGAAATAATGGATGGCAATATCAACAGAACTTTTTCAATAAATGACCAAGGTGTTGTTGTATTAGAAAAGTTGTTGGATTTTGCAAGCATTCCCACATATTTACTCAGAGTTATGGTATACGATAAAGGAGTCCCAAGGTTAAATATAACACAGCCTGTCAATGTTCAAGTTAATGTTCAAAGATTTGATTATAATTCATTGTTATTAATATCAGGTCCCCTAGTTGTAACAGTCAATGAAAGTGCTAACAAACAGTATATCACAAATGTGTCTGTAGTGGATTCAAATGGTGATTCTATTGCATACAACCTGATTGACTACGGTGATGTTTTTACTATTGATGATCAAGGAAAAATATGGAGTGTAGCTGGCCTCAACTACACCAAACAATCTGAGTACATCATCTTGGTGATGGCCACTGCTAATAAAAGAGCTGGGTATAAGCAAATCACAATTAATGTTAATGATGTTAATGAAAACCCATACATTGTTGAAATCTTAACTTTCCCTGTTTATGAAAATGCTTCAGTGAACACTTTAGTAGCTCAAGTTATTGCTCAAGATCCAGACTCACCGTCAGATCAAAATGGCAAAGTTAGATATTCTATAATATCAGGAAATGATGATCAAGTTTTTAACTTTAACATTTATGGAGGAATTTTTACACAAAAGTTGTTGGACTTTGAACAGGTGACTTCATACCAGCTTAGCATTGTTGTTTCTGATAATGGAACACCAAGCTTGAGTTCAGAAATTAGAAATCTTACAATTGAAATTTTAAATGTGGATGATAACAGTACAATCTTCTTGAATTCAAGTTACTCTTTTACTTTTAAGGAGAATTCAAATGAATCAATGCCCATTTTAGCTACAGACTCTGATAATAAGGGGTCAATAACTTATTCTATTGAACCAACTAATGCACAATCATGGTTTTCATTTGGGCCTGATAATAAAATCTATCCACGTCAGGTTTTAGATTATGAAACATGGCATGAGTTCAGTTTCGTTGTTGTAGCAGTGGATTTAAGCAATCACAAAACAATAGCTCTAGTTGATGTTAAATTGATAGATGTTAATGATAACCCTCCAGTATTTTTCCCTACTAACTACATGGTCAGAATCCCCATTAATACAACTTCTGGAACTACTATTCTCAGTGTTAATGCAACAGATGCTGATTCAAATGAAAATGCAAGATTGAGTTTCCAACTTATTGATGACACTAAAACATTTTCAATTGATGAAAATTCTGGTACCATCATGTCTAATAAATCACTTGTTAATACCAAAGAGGTGTACACTTTGTATGTAAATGTTTCAGACAATGGAGTTGAACCATTAAGTGCTCAAGAAACAGCTGTTGTTGTTGTTTATATTCAGTTTTTCACTGTAAAGTTTGATCAACAAGTCTATAGGTATGAAATAAAAGAAAATAGTGATAGTATGACACTAGCAACAGTACATGCTTCATCAGCTATTGGAGTTTTTTATTCTCTTGATGGTTCTAATGATTACTTTACTATTGATCAGAATGGAGCTATTTCAGTTATAAAAAGTTTTGACTATGAAAAAGATAAAGAGTTTGTATTTATGATTAATGCAGCTACTAATTATAGCACTGATACTGCAATTGTTGTTGTTGCAGTGCTTGATGTTAATGACAACCCGCCTGTCTTCTTAACAAAAAGTATAAATGTATATTTACAGTCTCCTCTTCAAGCTGGTTTTGTTATCACAACAGTTAAGGCTGAGGATCTGGATGCAAACTCAGTCATAGAATATTCCATAAAAAATCCAAATGAAAGTATATTTGTAATTGATCATCTAACAGGTATAGTTTCTCTAACTCAGAACATTACATCTAGTGTTACATATCAATTGGAAATATCTGCAAATGACTCAGTTTTTGTGGCAAGCGTTGTTGTTACAGTCACTGTTTTTGGTGTTTCAAATAATAGTAATTGCTTTTTGTTTGAAAATTCTTCTTACACATTGACTGTTTCTGAAGGAGAAAAGTTTCAATATAAAATCAATATAAAAGCTGTTTTTGAAAATGCCACCTATTCCCTTATCCCAGTTCAAAATGTATTCTCAATTGATTCTTTTGGGTTGATAACTAACATTTTAGAGATTGATTATGAAACTCAAAAAAGTTATGCTTTTTTAGTGAAGGTTATTGACTCTTCAGGTATGGAAAGCTACTTGCCTGTGGAGATTTCTGTAACAGATGTAAATGATAATGCTCCTGTATTTTTATCTTCTGATTATAATAAGACTTATTTAAATAAGGTTTCAGTTGGTACTTCTGTACTGCAAGTGCATGCCACTGATGCTGACTCTGGTGACAATGGAATGGTTGTTTACAGTTTAAATGATACCAGTCTACCATTTTCAATAAGTGAATCAACAGGTGTAGTAACAGCCAAAGCTCTGTTAAACAGTTCCTATATTTTTACCATAGTTGCTAGAGACAAAGGTAAGCCACAAAAAGAAACACAATTAGTTGTTCAAGTAGCTCTA
The DNA here is from genome assembly GCF_058129835.1 of Hydra viridissima. Lineage (NCBI taxonomy): Eukaryota > Metazoa > Cnidaria > Hydrozoa > Anthoathecata > Hydridae > Hydra > Hydra viridissima. The sequence goes on from NW_028324309.1 coordinate 16,677,222, forward strand.
AATCTTGCTCCAACCTGCCAATCACAACCATTAGTTAATATAGATGAAACAAATAGCATAGGCATTTTTGTTGCAAAGATACTTGCAACTAGTGATGACCCTAAAGGATCTCTTTATTACTATATTCTAAACAAAGAAGTTGATGTATTTGACATTAATGTAACCACAGGTGTAATCACTAACAAAGTATTGCTTGATTATGAATCTATTAGGAAATACACTTTACTAGTTGAAGTTCGAAGTTCTCTTGAACCTGATTACCGTACTTGTGCTACAACCATAGAAATAAATGTTGTCAACCTGCCAGATACTCCCCCTGTGTTTGATGATAACACAATTGAGATTTCTCTTTCTTTCCTTTGGCCAGCTAATGCTGAAATATTAAAGATTACTGCTACTAACCCTGAAAATATCGGATCTATATATTATTCTTTGATAGATAATACAACTTTTAGTATTGATAAAGAAACTGGTTCTTTATCATTAAATAAAATGTTAACCGACCCTGGTACCTTTAATGTCATAGTTGTTGCAGAAATCCAAGCTTCATTAAGTTTAAAGGCAAATAAATCGGTTCAAATCAATTTTATTGCTTCTGGTTTGGCCCCACTTAATGTCATAGCTCAAGATGCACCATCTCCAGATTCCATCAATGCTTTCTTTGATTTAAATAATTTTTTTCCCAATCAAACATGGAAAAAATATAAAACAATAAAAATTTATGTGCAAAGGTTTAAACCTGGAATCTGTGAGTTTTTTTTTTAAACTTCAGAGATTTAACTTTTTTGCGGAATGAAATCTTTTTTTTTTAAATATCTTTCTAAACTTACTTAAACATTTGTTTAAATTACTAAATTGTTCATCTTCTTATAGCTGAAAGAGTTGCCCCATTGCCTCCTGTTTCATGGTTTATATCAAGCATATCATTGGATGGTACCGATGACTATTACAAAAGGTACCTAGCAGTTGTTGTCAACCAAAATAACGCCAGAAAGCGTCGTGAGGTCTCTGTTAGTCCAAATGGCCAATTTAGTGTAGTAATAGGATCAAATGCAAGTTGTAGCTCACAAAGCGATCCAGAGTCATCATGCAATGGAAAACTTCAGCCTGGCCAAAAATACAGGTAAAAAATACAGGTGTAAAGAAAGATAAAACTATAAGATGCTTAAATATGTTCATTAGTTTTCAGCATTTGTGTTCCTTAAATGGAGTTGAGAATAAGGAGTCTTAATCACTCTTTTAAAAAATATTATTTTAAAAATGAATTTATATGTAAATTTTAAAAAATAGGTTTCAGTTGGTTGGCAATGGAAATGGAGTAAGCGCAGTGGCACCATTTTCAAATGTTCTTTACACTGGTAATTCACTATTATTGTTTTCGTTGAGTTTTTTTTTTTCTAATAGATGCTTTTAATTTCTGTTTAATATTGTTTCAATTTTTTTTTGTTTTTTAATATTGTGTCAATTTTTTTTTGTTTTTTTTTTCATTAAAGGAAGCTTGTCATCTGCTTTACCATTCTATTTGTCGGGAACAAGTTTGTATTATGTTATTGGATTGGTTGTTTTGGGATCAATCATAGTCTTGCTTGTAATTTTATTAGCGTTTGCTGCGCTTTTGTACGCAAGGTAAGGTTTTACTCATGTAAAAGACAGCAATTAAACAGCAACTTTTTTAAGTTTTTCGTATAAAAATACTTTTCCGATTGTTTCAATTGATTTAGTCATCAAGTCCCTGGTTATGAAAACACTTGTTTTTATAAAGAAAATGCAGATATTGTATGGCCCATCAACAGGTACAAGAGTGCAGAAACCTACATACCTAGAGCTACGTAAGTTTCATCCGTCTTGTTAACATTTAAAATGACACTCAAATGATAGATTTTGAATTTTTTTAGTCAAGTAAATATTGCTCTTCATTAACTGTTTTCATGATTATTTTTTTTTTATTTTTTTATTTAGGAGAGTTGAAAATCCTGTATACAGTGCTCAACAACCAAGCTCATTTTTAAACCAGCCCGACAAACCTAAGTAAATTTTGACTTTTATTGACGTTTTTTCGATACAATTTGCACTGTTTCCAGCCTCTCAGCTTACGTTTCGACGCAATTTACACTTTCTTTCCAACCTCTCTAATTTTTGGCTCAACGATTATTAAAAAAATCATAGTTTGAAGTTTAACAAAAAATACTTACAAGATTTTTTAAGATTGAAAAACTTTTAGCTGAGTGTCAACAAAATTAAATTAATTTTCAAAATTTTTTTTTTTTTTTTTTATCAAAGTGATGATGAAGTTGATCCGGCACCAAGAATACACTACGCACCAGACCATGAAAATCCCCCTCAAACAGGTAAGTTGCAATACATTTTTAAAAAGTCTCCTGGTATTTTTTTTTCTCTACAATCCGTTTGATGAAGTTTTGGAAATCGTAGTTTTGGAAATGCTTTATTTTATAAAATTAAAACTATAATTTTTGAATTACTTTTTCCCACATCTTTATTTCGTCTTTTACTTACTAGAAACACAAGAAATACAGATGTCCTTGGCTCGACCAAACGATAGACAAAGTGTTTATTTGTCGTCTCAAGGTAAATTTTTTTTTTGATAGAAAATTGAAAACAAGTTTAATTTGAGCTAAGTGAAATTTGATTCGTTTTTTTTTTAAAACAGAAAATGAAAAAGATGAAATCCCAACAGCGCCCCCACTGCCGGTCTCATCGAACATGCGTGCTGCTTTATACAGTAAGTAAAAATCAAATTCCCAACTCAGATCTTCAGAATCTTGTGTAAAACAGTTTAATAAAAATTAAACTTTGACCTCTAAAAATTGTACCTGATAAAAACTTTTTAATGTTTAAAAAATGTTTAAAATGCGGTTTACCAAAATATTGTTAACAAAGTTCCTTTTAAATGTTCGATAAATTTTTCCAACGAAGAAGCTCCCTTGATAGTTTTTTAAATAAATTATGTGTTGTATAATCCTGTTAAAACATTCTCAACTTACAAACATGCGATTTAGATGACACTACCCGATCAACAGGACAACCGAGACTGGCGCGAACAAGTTCCGGAAGAGTCATCTTGCAGCAGTAATAAGACATTTCGATAAGATTTTCGTTTATTATATCTTCAATTGTAACGTTCCTCAAAATACATCTTGTAATTTTATGTTTTAATCATTGTAATTACTTTTTTATGAATATGCTCTTTTAAATTTATGATTAGTTTTTTTTTTTTTTTAATACCATTTTTAGAAAATGTGTGCGGGTTTTTTTAAAACATTCCTAAAACATTGGTTTCGAAAGACTAAACTCGTTTGTTTGTTGTTTTTTTTTTTTTTTTTTACGAAAAACGTTTTTCAAAATTTTTTTTACATCTTTTTATAATCAAGAAACTTGAAATTTAAAAACACTTGGTACGCTACAGACAGATGAAAATCTCTATTATAGAACATATTGCAGCTGAGGCTGCTGCGTTTTGCACAGTTCTCTGCCTCCTTGTTTAATCAAAAATGGCATGGTAATTAAGTGTTTGCAAATGTTCAACTCTTTCAAATTCTTGTTTACAAAAACAAGGCTCTCAAAATTTTGAATCAAGATCAGATGTTTTATTCGGCATGGTGCTTGTTAGTGCCCAAGACTTGCTGATGAGAATATCATGCTCAAAACCACACAAGTCAAAGTCATAATCTTCTGTTTTACTATCATTGTAAGGTTCATGCAACAACTGGAGTTAAGAAGAATTTTGATTTTAAAATTCTATGGTGTGGGATGCTCATCTTTCATTAAATTTAAGTGTTGATCAAGTATGTTCGCATTTTTCAGCAATGCTCCCCTCTAGTAAAACATGATTTTTGCATGCATAAGCATTGAAGCTTCTTGAGTGAGGGAAGCACAATGATAAAGTTTTTATTCAAAAAGGTATTCAGTAGTTTACTCAATGTTGATTCAGCTTCTGAGCTGAATGCATTTTTTGTAAATTCTTTATGAAGAAAGTATTCATTTAGAGGAGCATTGAAATAAGAACGTGTATAAAAAATTCAAAGAAAAATTACTTAGCTTTTCACTGACATCCTTTAACTTAAGTAGTGATGCTTTGTGCTGCACCAAAATGTAAAACACTTCGTTACTTCAACATGAGCTCAAAGAACACATTTCGAGTGTTCATTGAGCCCCCTCACCATATTTTCTATTTCTATATAAAATCTCAACCTTGATATGAATTCAACCACCATAGTGGCTGTTCCATCAGATTAAAAATAATGCAACCAGTCTAATGCCTTTGCCTTTCCCCTCTGATTCCCCTTTGATGTACGACATCAAGATAAAGGTGAGTTTTCATGAATTCTTATTCTTATGACTTCGTTCAAAAAAAATAACTATGAATGAACCGAACTTTAACGTTATAAAATATACTCTTAACCGAACTTTAACGTTATAAAATATACTCTTAAAAGGAAGTGATTGGCGGTCTTAGCATCGACGTTACCGCACTGGCGGTAAAGAAATTTCGGTAAAATGCGATAAAATGCCTATTACGCACTTTAACGTTTTCTTTTTACATGTACACGGTTAGCCTTAACTGAATTTAGGTCTTCTGAATTGTGTCCAAATTAATTTCAACGTTTTCTGAAAGAGTATATTTTACTGATCACTATGTATATAGTCCACCAAATCAGAGAACTCCTATTAAGTAATTAAGGCATTTTAAAGATTTTTTCGCGCCTTTTTTGTCTTTTATGACCATCTTTAATCCGCCATTTTTTCTGCCACAAATTTAATTGCAAAAGACAATCATAGAACAAATTTTGTTTAAAAAATTTTAAGAATCGACTTATATATCCGTATTAATTTGCGTTACTAATAGAGAGATAAGTGAAAGAAATGTTAAGAATAATAAATCAAAAACGATAATTTTAATTTTAAAAAATCTTTGTAAGCTTTTGAACCTATAACCGTTTTAACAATGTAAAGTTGTCGAAACCTTTTTCATTCAGTCTCCATAGTTTTGTAACTTATTTAAATGTCAAGGAACAAATGGCATCTGACGTTATTAAAGAAAAGCTATGTAGTGAAAGCATGGCCGCCGAGAGGGGGGGTGGACGGGGAAGATTCCCGGGGCCCCGTGTAGGTGCAAATAATTTTTTAAAGTAATTTTTAAAAGGTTTAAATAGTTTTTACTTTTAAAAGATTTATATAAGTTTTATTTTTAATTTTCAATGAACAGAGCACACTTCTTTTGGTCCTGGGTATATAATTATTCATAATTAGGCCTTAAGAAAACTTCCCCGAGGCCCGAAATTTCTCTCGGCTGCTATGAGTGAAAGTGGTAACACCATTTCATTGAAGACAGGAGGTAGTAAACTGAAACTACCTATTGGATCTGAGAATTCTCCAAAAACAACCAATTTTACTCACAAAAAACTTCTTTATATTCAGAATTCTCTTTCCTTAAGTAACGGTCAAATGATAAAACTTGCTAATATGATAAGGTAAAATCACAGCACTAATACAAATTTAATTCTGCACAATAAAATGATGCAATATTTGGAGTAAAACTTGTTATATAAAAAAATTAATAATTACAGAGTTGTTGAAAAAAGAAGAAACGCTGTAGAATCTGGACTGAAAGACTGTGTCTCTGACTTGGATAGTTATCTTCTCCCATTAATTACCGAAGAAAATATTTTATTTGAACTTAAAAACAAAGAGAAAACTTTGCAATATAAAAATATTACAGTAGCGTACTGCAATGATGTTACTCTTTTTGTTAAACTACTCCTGGATCTTAAATGTGTTGATTCTAAGAATCAACACATTTCAGATCCAGGAGAATAATTCTAATTATGGACATAATTTAGTAAGGGCATTAAGTTCTTATAATAAAAAACATCTTTTTTCTCTTGGGCATGTTGATCTAAATGTTGATATTTTTTAGTGATTTAATTCAAGAAGAAATAGTTTTTAATTTTATATTTGTAAATATTTTGATGATTTAAAACATTCCGATTATGTGATTACCTATTCTTAAACTATGTAATATAACACAATACCATATTTATTATTCATTCCCAATAAATTGTCTGTAACTTTTACTATAAAATTTTGAATGAAAACATGGCGGACCAAAAAATGGCGCAAAACACTTGCAAAAAAAGGCGCAAACTAAAAGGCGCGAAAAAATCTTTAAAATGCCATAATTACTTAATAGGAGTTTTCTGATTTGGTGGATTATATACATAGTGATCAGTAAACTATACTCTTTCAGAAAACATTGAAATTAATTTGGACACAAATCAGAAAACCTAAATTTAGTTAAGGCTAACTGTATACAGAAGACGGTAAAAATGAGGCCTTAAGTCATAGCAGCCGAGAGAAATTTCGGGCCTCGGGGAAGTTTTCTTAAGGCCTAATTATGAATAATTATATACCCAGGACCAAAAGAAGTGTGCTCTGTTCATTGAAAATTAAAAATAAAACTTATATAAATCTTTTAAAAGTAAAAACTATTTAAACCTTTTAAAAATTACTTTAAAAAATTATTTGCACCTACACGGGGCCCCGGGAATCTTCCCCGTCCACCCCCCCTCTCGGCGGCCATGCTTTCACTACATAGCTTTTCTTTAATAACGTCAGATGCCATTTGTTCCTTGACATTTAAATAAGTTACAAAACTATGGAGACTGAATGAAAAAGGTTTCGACAACTTTACATTGTTAAAACGGTTATAGGTTCAAAAGCTTACAAAGATTTTTTAAAATTAAAATTATCGTTTTTGATTTATTATTCTTAACATTTCTTTCACTTATCTCTCTATTAGTAACGCAAATTAATACGGATATATAAGTCGATTCTTAAAATTTTTTAAACAAAATTTGTTCTATGATTGTCTTTTGCAATTAAATTTGTGGCAGAAAAAATGGCGGATTAAAGATGGTCATAAAAGACAAAAAAGGCGCGAAAAAATCTTTAAAATGCCTTAATTACTTAATAGGAGTTCTCTGATTTGGTGGACTATATACATAGTGATCAGTAAAATATACTCTTTCAGAAAACGTTGAAATTAATTTGGACACAATTCAGAAGACCTAAATTCAGTTAAGGCTAACCGTGTACATGTAAAAAGAAAACGTTAAAGTGCGTAATAGGCATTTTATCGCATTTTACCGAAATTTCTTTACCGCCAGTGCGGTAACGTCGATGCTAAGACCGCCAATCACTTCCTTTTAAGAGTATATTTTATAACGTTAAAGTTCGGTTAAGAGTATATTTTATAACGTTAAAGTTCGGTTCATTCATAGTTATTTTTTTTGAACGAAGTCATAAGAATAAGAATTCATGAAAACTCACCTTTATCTTGATGTCGTACATCAAAGGGGAATCAGAGGGGAAAGGCAAAGGCATTAGACTGGTTGCATTATTTTTAATCTGATGGAACAGCCACTATGGTGGTTGAATTCAAATTAAAATTACGTAAAAACGGTAAAACTGCGTAAAAGCGGTAAAAATCGGTAATTCCAGTAATTTGTTAAAAAAGTTAGTGAAAGCATGGGCGTGTAAGAGATTGACATGCAAAGATATTGTTTTTATAACGAATCATGCTCGTTGCGCATTGTTACAAATCTTTTGTTTTAAACAATAGAAATTAAATTCTCTTAAAGTGTCGGATTCGTCGAAAATTTTCGGTCTCGTCAATTTTTGGTCATTCATACATACACATACCTACGTATGTATGTATGTATGTATGTATGTATGTATGTATGTATGTATGTATGTATGTATGTATGTATGTATGTATGTATGTATGTATGTATGTATGTATGTATGTATGTATGTATGTATGTATGTATGTATGTATGTATGTATGTATGTATGTATGTATGTATGTATGTATGTATGTATGTATGTATGTATGTATGTATGTATGTATGTATGTATGTATGTATGTATGTATGTATGTATGTATGTATGTATGTATGTATGTATGTATGTATGTATGTATGTATGTATGTATGTATGTATGTATGTATGTATGTATGTATGTATGTATGTATGTATGTATGTATGTATGTATGTATGTATGTATGTAGTATGTATGTATGTATGTATGTATGTATGTATGTATGTATGTATGTATGTATGTATGTATGTATGTATGTATGTATGTATGTAGTATGTATGTATGTATGTATGTATGTATGTATGTATGTATGTATGTATGTATGTATGTATGTATGTATGTATGTATGTATGTATGTATGTATGTATGTATGTATGTATGTATGTATGTATGTATGTATGTATGTATGTATGTATGTATGTATGTATGTATGTATTAATTTTAGCTACTACTACTACTACTACTACTACTACTACTACTACTTTGTCTTTGTTGAAGTGTGATTGGAATAAACAAATGAGACACTTTGAGTTTGGTATATTTGTTAGTTACATAGAAAAAATCAAAGAGAACCTAATAATTTTTTTAAAAATGTATATGCTAACACTAAACATTATAATGATAAAAAAAAATAATAGTAATAGGCAACCTTAACTTTGCATGATAAACTTTTCCGCTGATCACGAGTCGTAAATTTTCCACAAATGTAACAAAAATTGACAGATTCGTTCAAACAACAACGCTAAGATTTATTTATTTCCCTTACTGCAACAGTTTACAACTCTGTAATAAAGAAAACAAAACGTTTAGAAATTTCCAAATGGTAAACAAAAATTTAAATTTAAGTTTAAATTACAGCAAAATATCAAAAAGCTAAAAAAGCCAAAAACCTAAACACTTTACGCGATACGAATGACAAATTCGGAATCAACGCAATAAACTTTATGTCCAAAATAACTTTGCTCAGGTGGCAGACACAAAGTTTAAATTTGTTCCTTATTATCAAAAAATTAAAAAAAATGTTTTTATACGATGACGACGACGACGACGACGACGACGACGACGACGACGACGACTACTACTACTACTACTACTATTTAATGATTTAATTTAAAAAATATATCATAACTATTCAATCATATGCTTCAATTTTTTCTTTATTCTTAAAACAAACAAAAAAAAGGTGTTGTATAATAATTTATAAAAAGTTAAAATGGCAATTATCATTGGGGGCGAGTACTAGCAAGTTGGTGTGACGAAGACTGCTTATTACGTGGCTATTTTTAAATTAATTTGAGCCATGCGCGTATTAACTTATATCTCACAGTTTATATTTTACGATAAGGACAAAAAAAATCAATTAAAAAAAAAAATTTTTCGATGGCGATTACTAGCAAGGTGGTTATATAGCTTCCAGTGTTCGCCACCACCACCGCACACCAACCAATTCAAATTACACCCTAAATAACACCCTGAAAAAGGAAAAAAAAAAATTACATTATTAACAACAAGTTTTTTAGAGTGATTATCCAAAAGTCGTTAAGATTTAAAGATTTTTTGGGACAATTTTTTTTCTAAAAAATTCTGTGCCTTTATTTTTAAAGTTACAAAAGTCAATTTTTCGTCAGTCATAAAAAGAACATTTTTTTAATATACGATTTCTGAACTTTCTAGCTATTTGGTTTTTCACTGCATGTTTTTTAGTGACCGAATGGCGAAGACTTGGTCGCAAGGCGAACACCGGGTGTTTTTTCCAAGTCAGGCCTATTAGAGAGCAAGGTAAAAAAATTCATTTTCTTTCGTAATAATGGTTTATTATGTTGTATAAGGGTTAAAACTCTATAACAGTTAAACACGCTGGATAACAGTAAATATTGCCGGATAACAGTTATTAACGGTCCACACCGTTACGATACGATGTAAAACTTTATTTCATTAAGGTCATTAACGAAAAAACGTTAGTCAATTTTTAAAAACGTTTCGTTAAGTAACGTTTCCCAACGGTCACCTTAATGCCGATGCTTAATTTCCAGTCTCATTTCATCCCAATCTTATGATCCATAAACCCCCTCCTGTTGAAACCATTCTTTATCATTTTGCATTCGTTAAATTTTAAATTACTTTATTTAAAAAAGAATCGCGTCCCGTTAAAAAGCGAGTCCATTAAATCCGGCAATGCCGTAAGTAGGTATATGTTGATTCTACAAGGAATATATATGTATATATATATATATATATATATATATATATATATATATATATATATATATATATATATATATATATATATATATATATATATATATATATAGATAGATAAATAGATGATAGGTAAGATGAATTTTCCTGAATTTCTTTGTTAAAAAGTTTTTATTAAGTTTTCTCTGTTCGTACAACAGCCAAATGTTACTTTAAAAGTTCTTCTGTTAGACAGGAAATTAATTTCTTTTTTTTTTTATAGACAATACAATGTTTAAGTGTAGTTATGAGTGCAAAAAAAATGAATAAGCCTATGATTGATATTAATTCAATGACAGTTCAAGAATTAGAAAGTCTTCCTGGAGTAGGAAAAGCTAAAGCCTCAGCTATAATTAATCATAGAGAGATACACTCAAGTTATCAATCATTGTCAGACCTCACTTCTGTTGAAGGGATTACAAAGGCTTTGGTATCAAAAATACAAGAAGAATATGTTATAGTATTCAGTAAACATAAAGACCTGCCATGCAGTTCGAATTCTAAAAATCAAACTGTTAATTTGAAAAGACAATATAAGCTAGATTCACATGTATTACATTTGCGAGGTAGCAAAGAGAACCCTTCGCCAGATAAAAAATGTAAAAATAGTGATTTAACTGATGATGAACTTTCATTAAATTGTAAAACTTTGTCTAATTCAACTTCTTTATCATGTACTACTTTTACCAATATGGAGCATGTTAATTCAACTACTTCACAGTTTAACTATGCAAACCATCATGATACTCCTTGTGGAATGCCAGTATGGTTAAACCAGTTTAAATCATGGGGGAGAGAGGAAAGACTACAAGCAATTAATGAACTGATTGGTTTATGTGACATGTCCATTGTTCGTCATATGATGGCTAAAATTGAACCTTATTTTCAAAGAGACTTCATATCATTGCTTCCAAAGGAACTTGCATTACATGTGTTATCTTTTCTAGAACCAAAGCATTTGTGCAAAGCTGCAATGACATGTCGGTACTGGCGAGTACTTGCTGAAGACCACCTGTATGTAAATGTTTTCTGTTGTAGCATACTTTTTGATACATGTTTTAACTGACTATTTAGTTTGATAAATCTTCATGTTTATTTGTTATGTAATATTTTATTTACAAGTTTTTAAATTTTTTTTTAAACTATAATTTTTATTATTGTTATCATCTTTTTTATCTTTTTATTATTATTATTGTTATCTCAATGTTTATGTATGTTTTAAAGCTTATGGAAAGAGAAATGCAGTGAGTATGATATGTTCTGCTCAATCAATGACAATTTTTCACCGATAATTGAAAATCCAAACTATAAACAGTATTTCTTATATTCACACAAACTTGAGTCTAATTGGAGGTATCATAGCTTAAGAGCTCCTAAATACTTAAAAGGACATGATGATCATGTGGTTACATGTTTACAATTTGATGGAGTTCGAATTGTTAGTGCTTCAGATGATAATACATTAAAAGTATGGTCTGCAGTCACAGGAGATCTCATTAGAACTCTAGTTGGTCATACAGGTATTCAAAATGTTTATATGGACTTATATTTATAAACAATTTTCAAAGTATTTATATGGATTTGTATTTAAAAACAAAATTCTTTTGTTGTTTTGATAGCTCTAATTTTTCAAAATTTAACTAAGGAAGTTATATGTTTAATGGTATTTTCATTATATTTATATAGAGCTTGAATGTAGGAAACCTAATCTATTACATATAACAGCAAGTTACAAATATGTGTTTACTCTTTTGTATATTAAATGTAGAGAAACATAAGTAATTTGAATCCATATTGTTTTCATCTAGGTGGAGTATGGTCTTCACAGCTTTCTGGAAACATTGTTGTGAGTGGATCTACTGACAGATCTTTGCGTGTTTGGGATGCTGACTCAGGAGAATGTTTATATGTGTTGCAGGGTCATACTTCAACTGTTCGTTGTTTAGCAATGTATGGAAATCAAGTTGTAAGTGGCTCAAGAGATGGGACATTAAGAGTGTGGAATTTTTGCCAAGGAACTCTATTGCATGTCCTGATAGGTCATGCAGCAGCTGTTAGATGGTATTTTATTTTATTTGTTTTTTATTTTTTTCTAGTTGTTTTTTTTTCTCTTGATTTTTTTAAATATTAGTTGTTTATTAAATATTAATTAAATCAAAACTGTGGTTTTTTAATATAGATTTTCCTCGTTTCTTTAGTGTTCAATTTGATGGGAAAAAAGTAGTAAGTGGGGCATATGACTATTTAGTTAAAGTTTGGGATGTTGTTTCTGAGACTTGCCTTCATACACTTTCTGGCCACACCAATCGTGTTTATTCCTTACAGTTTAATGGCCTATATGTTGTATCTGGATCATTAGATACATCTATACGTGTTTGGGATGCTGAATCTGGAGAACTTCTGCATACACTTCTTGGGCACCAGTCACTTACAAGTGGAATGATGTTAAAAGATCACTTTTTGGTATCTGGAAATGCTGATTCTACCGTAAAAATTTGGGATATTACCACTGGAAAATGTTTGCACACGCTTTCTGGTCCTCATAAACACTTAAGTGCAGTGACTTCTTTGCAGTTTAATTCAAAGTTTGTTGTGACGAGTTCCGATGATGGATCTGTTAAGTTATGGGACATGAAAACTGGAGATTTTATACGTAATTTAGTAGAATTGGATAGTGGAGGTAGTGGAGGGGTAGTATGGAGAGTGAAATGTAATGATAAAAAACTAGTTTGTGCTGTTGGCAGTCGGAATGGAACTGAGGATACAAAGCTCTTAATTCTTGATTTTGATGTTTTTGTATAAATGTATGATGGTTGACTATTATAATTTGTTACTTTCCTAAAATTTAATCTGTCTGATGACCCAAACTATATCTTCTGTAAGTAGCGATTATTATATTTTTTTAGTAAATTTAAAGAGAATTCTGTTGTTAATTTTTTTTCTAATGTTAAGTTTTTCATGAAAACAATAAATTTTAAATCTCAAGGTTGTTCAACATTGTTTCTGATTTCATGTTACTTTTCACGTATTACTTTTTATTGAAGAAATTGTGAGGTTTTTATTGAAGAAATTTTGTTTTTTTAAGTAAAATCAGTTATTGCTATGAAGGAATAAAGGTATGAGTTCTCCCTCAAGTTCTCATGTTTAAGAAAATTCAGATCTAGTTTTCAATCATGTTCGCTTAAAATCATGTTTGGTTTAAGCGTAAAATAAAACATGCAGAAAAAGTATGAGTTTTCTGTTTGTTTTTTAGAATTTTTACGTGACAACATTTATGATATCAGGAATGTACTAAAAATGTATTTAATATGCATAATATAAGCATTTTTTTTTGTGGTCGGCAAAACCAATTATTTTACGCTGTCAAGTTTCGATTATTGGAACATTATCCAAGAATAAAACAGGTTTACCTGTGTTTTAGTTGTTTTAGTTATTTTGCATGTTATTATTTTTTTTAAAATAAATTATTTTTTTTAAGGCTTTAACAATGACTAAAAGGAAAAGATTTTTTCTTTTGCAAAAAATAAGATAATACACTTTATTTATAAATACTTATAAATTAACTGCTTTAGAAAGTTTTTAGTTATTTTGCATATTATTATTCAAAAGTGTCTCCCAATGCTACATGTATGTCTAAAGTGTAAAGCATCTTTAATGTGCAATCCTTTGATTAATCAATCTTTTTATAATTTGACAGATCTTCTATAACAGGTTGAAAATGATGGAGTGTTTTTTTGTCTTTAACTTTAACTGTGTCATAACATTTTTGTTACATCTAGATATTCGAAGTTAGGATCTTTGTAGCAAAAGAAAATTTAAATTGGGTTTTTCTAGATAAATGTTTTAAAAAATCTGTCTTAGTGTGGTTTTTAACAAATCTAAAGTTTTTTTTATTTTAGTAAATTAATGGAAAATATTTCTGATTATAAAGTTAAAAATTGCTTCAGATCTTTTTTTAATGAAGCAGATTTACTATGGATGACAATGGTATAGGTGTGGAAGAAAAAACAGAAATAAATCATATCGATATTGAAGCAGAATGTGCATACAAAAGGCTGACCCAGCAAAACAAAGAAGTTTGTAATGATGAGTCTGATTTTGAGATTGAAGATCATCCATACAATCTAAAAAATGATATAAAATCTCCTTTAGTAAAACAGGATTCATTTGAGAATAATTCTTCAGATGTTGTTCAAATTAATAACCCTGTTCAATTAAATCCTTATAAAGATCCATCAATTGAAGTTCTTACTAATAAGATCATAAATACTGGGGATAAAAATGAAGACAATAATCAGGATGATAAAGATGAAAATGTTAATGATAATGATGACAATGATAAAGATGATGAGGATGAGTGGGATAAACTTGTGTTAGTCAACCAAGGTTGCTTCGTTTTTCATACTTTTTAAACTCATTTTTTTGAACCACTCATGATAGCTCTTTTCTCTCTGGATTTCTGAAATTCCTTATACAATTTGATTTGTTAAATTCATTTTTATTAAAAATTACTAGGATTATCTCCTGCATCAACTACTGATTTAATAACTGTTGAGAAAGTTCTGAAATATATAAAAGAAGGAATCATAGCAGAAAACTGCAATAAAAATATTCGTCCTGTTATTACATACTCAGGCGTGAATGCTATATTGCACTGGTTTATAGGCCCTCCAAAACTTGACCAGCAATTAGTTAAAGATCGTGATTGGATTTTTACTTTCGCAGCTATTGCATTCAATCATTCTGATGAATTTCACCTGAGGATTTTACAGACTATTTACTATGGCCTTACAAAGAGTACAATTAATTGCCCAAGATTCGGAAGCCATTGGGAAAATATTGGATTCCAAGGTTGTTTAAGATTCTTTTCTCATACATTAACTTCACGCATATTTTTATAATTCTTTCAATAATATTTGCAAAAACGAAGTTCTTTTATATTTTTCTAGGGAATGATCCATCCACTGATTTACGTGGTTGTGGTATGTTAGGCTTAATTTCTGTTCTTGATTTTATCCTATGCCCATCTACTTCAAGACTTGCTGCTAAGATCTATTTACTTTCTCAGGATGCAATACAAAATTTTCCATTTTGTATTATGTCAATAAATGTCACCAGGATCTCTCTGCAGATCCTGAGGGAAGGAAAGCTCAACAAGTAGGTGTTTGTCTACCTTTTTTTAAAAAATATTGATTTATTTTTTCTATTTATTGTTTATTATCTACTATATCCTGCATTTGAAATGCTGACTACCTTTATAAAAAAGATTATTCTGATGTTACATTCTCCCTTAGGAAGCTATTTTAACTATTACAGGGCCAAGTGATAATTGACTCGTTCCTCAGAAACAGCCTGCTACATAGGGTTTTTTTTTTTTTGGCTGCTAAAAGAAACTCACAATTAGACTGCTCATGCAACTAATCTAATTTGCTATTCTAGGTATAATGAGGTATTTTTTTCGAAACAAATTTTTGGAAAGAATTTAAACACAAATTTGTTATACAAACAAAGAAAAACTCGAAAATTTTTGAAGAAAAGTGTTGATTACTCTTTTTATTTGTTTGTTTTCACGAAGAAAACAGAAAAGATTTCAAAAATGTTCAATCGAAAAAGTTCTTGTCACAAGAATTTTTTTTTTCTTTTTTTTTTTTCTTTATATTTTTACTGAAAGTTTTATAAATGAAGTTATGATTTTGAGTACCTATGAGTACGAATCAAAATTCATGGTTATTTTAGGCAAAATAAAGAAGAACAAAACGAAAATTTGGCAAGAAGTAAAACATAATTCAACGACTTCAAAATCTAAACGAATAAAGTCTATATTCTCCTAAAACAAAAGCATATTATAAGTTCAAAATCAGGACCAAACCACGAAGAAAAAAAGCATATTATAAGTACAAAATCAGGACCAAACCACGAAGAAAAAAAGTATAGCGATGGTCTCAAAGTGCACCACGCTTATATAAAAAAAAAGATGGGCTTTATATATTATGATCAATCTGCTGTTTAATGATTTAGAATTAGGTTTTTAATTTTTTTAAAACGCGTAATATTTTAACTTAAAAGCGCTCCCATAGATCTGCCTGACAAACGTTTTTATTACGAACCGACCTTCTGCACATGTTTAAAGAACAAGTGTTACCGCTTAAGAAACAATGAAATCTATTCTATGCGAAGGAGAAAAATATTCTATGCGAAGGAGGAAAATATCTATAATGCAGTGCTGTCATTGTGTTACTCCTGGAAATTCAAATATCTTCAAATAAAATGAAGATATTTGGATCTTCAAATAAAATTCGTTTG
Organism: Hydra viridissima; assembly: GCF_058129835.1. Classification (NCBI taxonomy): domain Eukaryota; kingdom Metazoa; phylum Cnidaria; class Hydrozoa; order Anthoathecata; family Hydridae; genus Hydra; species Hydra viridissima. The sequence goes on from NW_028324309.1 coordinate 16,693,660, forward strand.
TTAATTTAATTATAAATTTTTCTTTATTAAACTTATTATTTTTTTTTTTTATTTTTTTTTTTTTAAACTTAAAGTTTTAAAAAAATTAAAGCTAGTTTTTTTTCTTTATTAAACTTGATTGTAGTGACAATTTGTTGTGTGCCAAATTTCAATATGAAGCGCTTTCTCGATTGAAAATATCGGAAATGAGGCACGTTTTTCTCGATTGTAAATATCGGAAAATGAGGCGCGTTTATAAAACGAAATTATATTCTGACAAATTCATTTTAATGTTACATTTTCTTAAGTCAAATAGATTTTCAAAGGCCTCATTTTTAATTCTTTTTTTTTCACTTTTATTAGGCTGTGCAATTGTAAGTTAAAAGAAAAACGCAATTTTTACGTTGAAAAAGATGAGAGCATCGTATACGACACATTCCGTGAACTCTACACCGCTATATTCTACCAAATTTATTCCGTTTGGAAAAACGAGGGCAAAACAATGGCAGATTCTGGGTATGTTTTAAAAGAGGTCGAAGATAATGCAAAAAGAAAACCTTTGGATATTATAAAGTCATTTAAAGATTTATCTAAGCACGAAACATTTCAGATGTGTAAAGCCGATAAAATCGAAAGTTTTGTAGGAATAGAAGACCTATAAGTTTTCGACATGGGTTACAATATTAATATATTAACTATTTATTTAACATAAATTCTATATAAAGTTTTTATCGACATAAGATTTATAAGCATCCCATTATCTTGTTTTACTAATGCTTACACTATAAATGGTGACAAATATTTCATTGTAATATTGTAGAAATTCGAAACACCAGTTTTACTTCAGATTTGAGTAGGGCGATGTGTGATAAAGTTCTCTATTATTTCACAATTTTAAAAGTAATAAATTATTACTGTTGAATTTGTTGTTATTTTTAAAATCTTAGCGCTTCTCAAAAAAATTTGTCGCAACCTTGTTTAAATAATACTATTTTGTACATTTTTAAAGGTGACAAGTTTGATAAGTGTTCTGCGCATGCTCAATTCTTTATAATTAAAATAACGTGTTTTGAAGTTGGCAAAAAAAAAACTCCAATAAAAATTCAAATAAAAGCAAATTCCTTAATTTGCTTTTAATGTGTATGTAGCAGGGAGATAATTAACTAATTTGCTTTTAATGTGTATGTAGCAGGGAGATAATTAACTAATTTGCTTTTAATGTGTATGTAGCAGGGAGATAATTAACTAATTTAAAGTGAATGATTTGTTCACAACAACATTTATAAATAGAAATTTCATACGACAGCTCCGACTTAACATGTTATGAGCAGAAAGGTACATTGCTCTTCAGCTAAACTCTTATTACTTCAATAACTGAAAAACGATGGAAAGTCGAGAGATTTCAAGACGATAGGATGTTCTGTTGGGATGTTCAGAATGTTCTTAAGCCACAGAAATGTGCTGAAACTGGAAGTAGGTAAAGAAAAATAGCTTGAGGTGATCGATTATTCGTTAAGCTGAAATGGATTCACTCCAACAACACCTTAAAAAACTATTTACAATCAAATATAACGGTTCACGATCAGAGAACGTACAATTGTAGAAAGAAAGAAAAAAAAAACACTAAAAAATGAGCCTTCTTTTTTATAAAAAAAAACATGGCTAAAACCACAAAAGAGTTGAAGCATGTTGGTGTTGCTTCTATTCGCTTAATAACAAATCTTTTCTTCGAACTTTTCTCCCTGTTGACATTTGTATATTGGTTTCTCTTAAAGTACGTTGATAAAAAAACACACTTGAAGAAATAATTCTTCGATATCCTGTGGATAGCACGCCGTTGCTTTAGGTATATTAAGAGTTCGAACTTAAGCATGCGGCTTCTAAAGCTGAGAGTTGGTTCTAATATTGGTAATAATATTAGACAATCGGATTGCCCATCATAATTCCCAGATTTAAATTCAATAGCTAAATTTCGGAAGGTTGTGAAAGATAAAGAAGCAAAATAAAGAGCTCGGAACAAAAGAGATTTGTGGGAGTTTGTAAAAACAGGGCATACTTTTCCAGTATCAAAATGCTAAAAATCGGTCAACTGTATGCCCAAAAAGCTTTTTAAAGTGAGATTTAAAAAAAAAAAAAAAAAAAAATTTAAAGGAATATGTTTTTCCACATTACCACAAAATGCCTCCTTACAGTAAAAATAATTACAATAACTGCTGATGTAATAGTGTTTTAAAAAATTATATTTCAGTCGAAAATCTAACAAAAATAAAATATTAAAACGGTTTTTTTTGGTTGCAAACCGAATTCTCATGTTGAGAATTTGCTTTCCAACCAGACCGTTGAATTTAGGTTTAAAGGCAACAAATAGCATCAAATGCTCTCAGCGGATTCGTCATTCATCCTAGTGACCTTGCAGTTATGATATTGCTGGTGTACTCTATGCTTTTGTTAAAAGACAAGCCCGGTTCAAAGTAATGTTTTTCGTTTTAAAAGAAAGGGTGGTGCAAAAACGATGCTCAACGCAGGCTCTTAGTCTGAATGAATGAGAGTATTGAGTTGATTTGACCATTTGAGTGCACGCTTCATTAATCCGCTGAAAATCACTGGTTTTTATTAATAAACTACTTCATCGGCGCAAAAAGTTCGACTAATGAACAACAATATTCTACCATTTTTTGATATTTTCTATAAGGCTTAAGAAAATTAAACTCGGAAAACTTGCGTATTTTACGTTTTATTAATCATATAGGTACTTCGCGGAATGGTTTAATGAAAATAAACACTTATCAAAATGTTGTGGAAAATTATTGCCTTTATTTTTATGATAGATAACCTGCGGTATCTTTCAGGTAAGCAGTCCAGTCGATCCCGATTGTTAGTATTTTTAGAAATGTAGCTAATTTCTTACAATCGGAGTGAATTTTCTTAGTATTTACTGTAACTCGCGTTAGATTTGTTACATCTTTGTTTCATTCTCATTTTCTTTTAAGATTTCTTCTTTTAATTCTTTAAGAAACTTCGAAATTTGATTGAACAATTCCTCGTGTATTTCTTTAATTAGGACTTAAATATCTGGGTTAAAATTTTATTAGGTGCTCCGCGACATTCAAAAAAATTTCCTAAAGATGTATCCGGTGAAAAGAGACAAAGTTTAGTAGATTGGGACGTTCATTACACTGAACCAAGCCAATTAGGCGCCGCAAGTTTAGTGCAAGGACCAAACACCGAGGACTTGCTCTCTTTACAACAAGCGATGGTTGGTTACCAAAAAATAAACAAAGCTTATGAGCCTGCTATTGTCACTGCCGGAGCATTTCCCCGTCCGGAAGGCACAGTACCACAAGCTCAGTTGATTAAAGCATTTCACAAACCTATTCCTCAAGACGAAGATGCAGCTGAAGATGATGATGATGATGACGATGATGATGATGACGATGAGGACGCCAATAAAAAAAGTTCGAGAAAAAAAAGAACATTAAAAAGTCATCCAAGACGTTCAAAAAAGCGTACCTTGTCTAAAATCGAGAATGAAAAGCCAGAGAGGAGTAAAGAGTTAATTGCAGATAAAGAAAGCTCCAGAAGCAAAAAATACTCTGAGCGCAAAGAAGTTGAAAGAGAAAAAAGCTCTTTAAAACAAGATTTAAATAACGAAAAAGAAATTAACAAAGAGATTAAGCCACAAAAAGAGTCCGACAAATTGCCAGAAAGAGAAAAAAGTTCCGCAAAAGAAGAACTGAAAGAGAGAGAAGAAAAGCCACAGCAAGAATTATCTGGCGTAAAAGAAAAAAAACTGCAGAATGAAGGAGATAAACAAAGTGTCGAAGAAACAAACTTACAGAATGAAGGAGATAAACAAACTGTCGGTGAAAAAGAGAAACAACATTCTAAAGAATATTCTAAGGCTGAAGAATCCGAAAAGCAAATTCCAGTTAGTATTAAACAACAAGAAGAAGTAAAACAAGAACCAGTTGAAGTAAAAAAACACGAGAGAGAAAATGAAAACAAATCCTACAAACAGCATAAAGTAAAGTTCGACGAAAAAGAGGTTTTCACATCTGACATTCAAAGCAAGCTAAGTAAAGAAAAAGAGTCCGGGTATGATAGCGGAAGAAGTGATAACAGCGAAGGAACTAATAATAACATCCCCAATTCGATGAAAGAAAACATAAATGATAACTATGAAGCAACCCACGAGGCTAGTCATCATAGCCCTCATAAAGGAGAAGAACGTGGCCAGGAAAACGGTGCTGATCACAATGAAGCACCAAAAGAAGGGCACAAGGCGATTAAATACCTAAAAGGAAACCAGGAGCAAGACACCAAGTCCCAACGAAATCATAACAATGAAAAAGAAATGGCCGTGCAAAACGATCTCAACGAGAAAAATGATCTGAATAAGTATCAAAACGGTTTGGAAGATAAGGTTTCTTCTAATGTGAAAGAATTTGCGAAAGAAGGAAAACAGTCTGTTAATTCAGAAAACTATCAAGAAGTAAATGGCAAGCTAATTTTTACCGAAAGAGAGAAGCTACGTTTAAAAGCAGGCGCTGAAAAGGAAAGAGAAGCAGAAAGAGCAAACGAAGCTCAAGCTAATAATAAGAACGAAAATGATGAAAAGGAAAAATTGGCTTTTAAAACTGGCTCTCAAGAGGAAAAAGAAACTGAACAAGCGAGCGGCTCTCAAAATAAAAAGTTTGAAAATGACACCAAACAAGACAAAGTTTCTTTTAAGGAAGAAAAGAAAACTGAGAAAGAAAATGAAACGATCGGTGAAAGTGAGGAAAAAGGTAAATACGTCGTTCAAGAAACGAAACAACAAGAGCCGGTGAAGGTTGAAGGAAAAGAAGCTCGCCAAAGCTATTACCCGAAAAAGAAAAAACCGGTTCGTGAAAAAGCGTTTAGTGAAGATAACAAACAGACGGATGAGAATCCGGCATCAAGCAAGCAGGTGGACAAAGATGATAAACCTATAAATGGAGAAACTGTAAAAGATCAAAAAGAACTAGAAGTAGAAAAGATATCTGAAAAAAGTTATCACGCTCAAAGCGAAAAGAATGACGATATAAAGAACTCCGAAACAGTTTTTTCAGCGCCTTCTGCTTCTTCAGAAAAAGCAGAGAGCAAAACGCCGGAACCGGAGAAAAACGGAAAGGAGACCGAAAGTAAATTTAAAACTGTTAAGTACGAAAAGGAGGAAAAAAGTTCCTCTGAAAATGAAAAGCCACCAAAAAGTTCGGCTGAAGATGAAATTGAGAGTAACAGTAAAGGAAGCGAAGAAAAAAGCACTGAAAAGCACGGAAGTCAAGAGTTTACAGACGGCCTAAAACTGAAAAACGAAAAAAGTAGAAAGGTTGCTGAGGAAAAAAATGAAGAAACAAATGTCGAAAAAAACGATGGAAAGAAGTTTGAGCAAAAAAGTGAAAGAAACGAAAAAAATTTTTCTGATAAAGATTCAGAAAGATATTCGGACAAAAACTTCTCTGAGAAGTCACAGAAAAACTCACCTAAAATGGAGAAAAATGCTGACGAGTTAGAGAGAAAAGAGGCAGAAAAATACGACAAAAACACGCTTGAGAAATCGGAGCAAATTACAAAAGGCGAGAAGAGTGCTTCTGAAGAGCACCGCAACGAAGAAAAAGAGCTTTTGCTAAATGACAATCCAGTAACTGATAATGAGATTGTTGGGAACGGAAAATCAGGGAACAGCAAAAAATTTCATGAAAAGTCAGGTAAACAAATAGAAACAGAAAACCCAACAAGCCAAATGACGTCAAAAGAGGACGAAACATTGAAACAAAAAGAAGAAAAGAAACCGGCAGAAGATCTTAGACTTGAAAAAAAGAAAACAAAGTTCAAAGAAAATATCGAGGAGCAGGTTAATTCTGCTCAAGAGACAGTAAAAGAAAAGTCAAAAGGGTCTAAACACAAAGAAGCTGAAAAGCTTGCTGAGTTTTCACAAAGTGATAGCAACGAAAGAAAAAATCGCGATGATGAGGATCCTAAAAGTCACGGTTCAAAGACCGCCAAATTAAACTCAGATATGACTGATGAGGAGTTGGAGCAGAACTCACGCGTTGTTCTGAGCCAATTAAAACAGTTGCAGAGTCTTGCCCAGTCTCCTAATCCTGATCCTAAGAAAATTGATGTAAGTGCACTTCATCCTGGAACAGTAAAAATACTTAAAAAACTCGGGGAAGAACATGAGCGACGGGGGCTCGTTGAAGATTACGGAGGTGACAAGGACATTGAAGGTATCGCTTTTAAATTCGTTTATCACTATCTAACGAAGGATTAAATTCTCAAATAACACTTATTGCATATACTATAAATTCTAATGTTATTTGCGTTAATGTTTTGACTCAACAACAACTTATGATTTAAATCACAAGCAGAACTTTGTCGCTTCAATTTTTTTAGTGAATTTTAAGCAAATTTGTGCAATTATTAAAAATAAAATTAGCCCTGCTGAATTTTGTGATTTCCTGTGATTATTTCTTCATTTAGCACTTTTAAAAACCAATTCTTAACGATTATATGTTAAATCTTTAAATGACAATTTATCACCTTCTTCTTTCACTTTCGTTTATTAAAATAAATCAGTAATTCGTTTAATGAAAGTAAAAACTCCGAGATAGCTTTAGTATTTAAGTCTGTGAAGCGAGAAAAACACTGAAAATCAAATAAGTATTTTTGTGTATTTAACAGAATCAAACTGAGTATAAATAAGAATATTGGCGTATACAAGAGAAAATTTTTTTCAGGACACAGTATATCAAGAGAATCATCGTCACATCATGAGACAATTGTAAAATACACAGGCAAATCACTAAAGGCGGATGTACGACAGTTATGTAAGATTGTATTTAGGTTTTTACATTTTTTATTTCTTATCTTTTTTAAAAAATTATATTGTTTTAATTTACTTTTCCTTTTTTTTTTTTTTTTGATCCATTTTTTTCTATTATGATATTTTTCTACTATTATGCCTGTATAGCTATCGTGTAAATGACATTAGATAATGTATAAAGAGCTTTAATTATTTATAAAAGCAATAACAATAACAGACAAATTTATCTTAAATTTTAAGGCGGAGGGTGCTTACCCACAGTTAGTATTCCAACTGAGGCTGAAATCAACCAAATGCTGTGCGAAGGTATTAATTAACTCTCTTAAATGTCAGTGGCAAGTTATAGCGCCTTCAATTGAGGAAAATTTGGTATTCTTGTAAAAGACTTTATCAGTGTAATGTTTGATGCAACAAAAAAATAATAATAATTTTTTACCAATATTTACGAGTTTTTTTTCCTACTAATTTCCTTATTTATTGTAGCTAACACCTGTCAGCTAGAAAATTAGTATTTTGCATGATTTGTTATGTAACTTTTCATATAAATCCCCCCATCCCCCCTGTAATGGAGCTGAACATTTTCAAACTAACACTCCATCAAATGCATTCATATATACTTCTTTTAACAACATTCGGATTTTATTGTTTTTTCTCAAATAATGCAAAATATTCAAATTAATACCACATAATTTGTTGTTTTTGAGGTATGGCTGGTTGTGGTGATGGATGTTATGGAGGTATTGTATATATATGCCTATACCACACATCTTAGTTCTGAATAGTTGCTTAGTAGGGAAACTTGTGCAGTTCATAAACTGTTATTTATTACTCTTGTATAGAATTAACATAAAAACTGTCAGTTTAGCATATAGAGAGTTTTGTCATTAGAAGTTCTCCAAAACCATTTTCTGTTTTTTTTTAGTTATTCCAAAGTATTTACCCATGCACACTTCAGTTGATTTCATGCATGAATTTTAACAAACAGTGCTTCGATTATAGGTGGATGTTATGGTGCTGCGGCAGCCCCTCCCCTTCAACCACCTCCTCCTCCGCCTCCCCCGCCTCCGCCTCCACCCCCTCCACCCCCGCCTCCTCCACCTCCCCCGCCACCACCACCACCACCACGACCTAAACTTCAGCTTCAAAGCATATGGTGTATGAACTGTAAGTGAAAAATACAATTTCTGCAGCTTTTGTAATTTAGGCAAAGTTTAAAATGTAAAAATTAAAGTGACCTAAACAAAAACATAAAAATAATTTAAAAATTTATTTTCTTGAATCTTTTTCTCTACCTTTTGATGTTTAGTGCCTGATGGTAGTGAAAACTGTCCACCAGCTGCACCACCACCACCACCACCTCCACCACCGCCACAATCTTATCCTTACTATTATAATTGCCAAAGTGGTAAATATGTCTTTATTTTATCATGTGTTTTTTCATGCATGAACTTTTTCATTGTAATGAAAGAGATTTTTACTTATTTCTTGAATGTTTCAACTATTTCTTATCTTTTTTTAGGGCCATGGCATGGATGTGCTCAACCTGCACCCCCACCCCCACCCCCACCCCCATCACCTCCACCACCACCACCACCACTCAAGTATAAACTTATACCAATTTGTGATCATAGTGGTTTTGGAGGAAATTGCAATTCACCACCACCTCCACCACCACCACCTCCAAGTGAATGTAAGGAGTTGAATGGAGGAGGAGGTAAGTTTCAACTGGTTTAAACTTAGTAACCACTTTATCATATAAAAGTCTTTAACAGTTAATACAAAATACTTTCTTAAAGAAAACACTTTTACTTTAAGAAACTAATAAATGCTGCTATGATAATACAATATAATGTATGATATTTAACATAGTATAACATAATATAGGTATAATATTATATAACATATAATAATGTAACATAGTAACATAGTATAGCATGTTATATATATATATATATATATATATATATATATATATATATATATATATATATATATATATATGTAATGGCAGTCAGAGAAAATGTATTTATTCTTTTATACCTTAAATATATTAGAGTTAATACATTTTCTCTGACTGCTAGCTATATAATAAAATTCTTTAGCTGTAAATTGCATTACATTAAGCTCTACTAATATTATTTCAAAATTCTGTAGGAGGTTGCAGAGGAGTAAAAATATCTATCACATGCGATGGTAAGTTGATTATATTTTTTAATGGTAATTTTTTGTTTTGTATAAAATTTAAATGATTTTAGTAAACAATTTGGTAATTTTTATGAATTTTTCTTTTAAGAATGTTTTAAAAGTCTTTTTTTGAATTTTTTGAATTGAAACATTTGATATCTTAAAAAGCTTCCATTTTTAGAATGGTTAGAGGAATTGAGTCCTTTAAAAACATTTGCTGCTGCAATATTTTATTTAAAGTATATCTCAATCACAAGAACTTCTCTCAAAAATACAAATATATTGATGAATGTTGTTTAGTATATAAAAGGATAACCTTGTGTGTCTGTGTGTGTCTGTGTATGTCTGTGTCTGTGTGTGTCTGTGTGTGAGAGAGGGAGAGAAAGTGCATATTTGGTTGATTTAAAAAGTTGGTTTTTAGTATGGAATATTTAATGAGTGACACTTGATGGAAACCTACTTTAAATTTTTTTTATGAACAAACAATAATTTTGTTACTGCCCCCCTTTTAAAAAAGTTTTCTAAAAAAATCAATTGTTATAGAAATTTAATTGTGAGCAACACATGAACATGAAGCCCTATTGTAAATATGCTATTAATGCACAAAGGTTTTTTTATTATTGTATTTAGATGGCGGTAGAGGTTGTGGAAGCAGACCTCCCCCTCCCCCTCCTCCACCACCTCCTCCACCCCCACCTTTCATATTTTGTGGTGAGTGGATGTTTTTTCTTTATAAGAAATATAAAGTTTTTCATGCATGATATTATAATGACTCCAAGCATGAAAAATTTTTTCCATCAAGTCAATCTCAAGAAAATTATATTTTTAGAAAATTACAAACACCATTTAAGCAGCTACAATCATAATTTAAACCAAATAAATTGACAAATAAAGTGATAAAAAATTTCTATTTATGTTTTTGGTATAAAAGTAAAGAAATTCAAAAAAAAATTATTTGCATGATTTGCTTAGAAGATATAAAACCTAATAGTGTAGTTATATTTTTATCCTAATGTTTTTTCAATATTTTGATAAAAAAAAAAAGTTTGTTTGAGAGAAACGAAAAAAAATATTATATAGCTATACTTATGTAAACATAAATAGTTTTATTATTGATTTTGTACAAAAGTTTTTAAATCCCTAAAATGTGGTTGTAGGTAATTTCATCTGCTTTTTTCTATTATTCATACAAATTCTTTTTTCTTCTGATGACTGAAATCGTAGTTATGTAATTTATCTTAACACTCAAAAGGTTTTACTTTATGTAGGTACTCAAAACAAATAATAGTTGTTGAGGTTGATACATGCATGCAGTATGTGTTTATGTATGTAATATATTGCTTGTGTGTATCTGTTTATGAGTAATTTATAGTCTGTTAAATTTTAGAAAATGGGGGAGGAATGGGATGTGGTAATGGAGGTAAAATACCTGGTATGACTTGGAAATTAGTCCCTGATACAAGTGGCTGTGGTGGTAAGTTGTTTTTGATAATTAATCAAATTTATTTGTTTCAATTTCTTTATAAATTTTTGAAAACAAATCACATCCAACCATCATGAAATATGATTTTGAAAATTCTGTTAATATACAAATTTAAACTCAGTTTTATGGACTTCTAAATTTTATATATATATATATATATATATATATATATATATATATATATATATATATATATATATATATATATATATATATATATATATATATATATACATATATATATATGTATATATATATATATATATATATATATATAATTTAAATAAAATTATGCCACTCAGTAACTTTACCTAGTAACTTATAACATGTCTTGAAATGGTAAACAACTCTAAAGATGGTGAACATGTCTTGAAAGGATATAGAATATAAATTGAAGCAGTATAAAATATATACAAAGAAGGATAAAAATCACTTTATAATAATTTAGTAAAATATACTCCATAATGTAATGCTATTATTTAAATCATTTTCAACAGTACATCATTCTGATATTTGAATTTGTTTGTTATCAGAGTTCATGATGGACAACATGAAAAACAGCTATAATATAAGTTAATATCAAAGATGAAAAAATGCAGAAAAACATGCAGCTGATCACTTTTTTCCGAAAAGAATTAGTAAATTCACCAAAAACTACTTAAATAAATTGATGTGTTGGTGTTGAGAAACCATTTCAACAATTGCTCTATGAAATCTTCAGAAATTTTTAAAAGAATAATAATAATAATAATAATAATAACAACCTTTGAACATTTTGATATTTGTATACTAAATATTTAAACTTCTTTCCTGACTTTTAAATTCAATTTAATTTGAAATTTGAATAGAACCATACTTTGTGGCAAGATTTTTTATTTGAAATCAAAAGAGTGTAGGGTATGGTGCATTAAGCTAGTAAGAAAGTTTCAGCTTTGGTATGTGCCATTGATTTGATAAAGTTTTTATTCTCTTTAGTAAAGTATGCAAAAAGGTTTCTACTTAGTAAATAAAAAAATCCCAGGCTGGTGTTTTACGCTTTCTGAAATAATTTTCTTTATCTTTATTTGGTGCAGTACATAGTTTTGCTCAAGGATGTGGAAGAAAAGGAGGAAGTGCAGATGATGATGATGTAGATAAAAAAGTTGAACCTATGATTCCATTAAGTTGTCTTGAAGCTCTTAAAAGTAAGCTGAAAATAATATCATAATACCACTAGTTATTTATTTATATTCTTTATAAAGAAAGTTTGTATTATTTATTTGATTGAAAAGGTTTAAATATACCTTCAAAAGATGGTGGCTCTGGTGGAGAAGCAAAATGCTCAAAGATGTTAAGCAAGTTGTTGAGCAACCAAGCTGAAAACACAGCAAATACTATGAAGATTTTAGCTAGCTTATTAAAGGATGATGGATGTTCATTAGATGCCCAAGAGCAACAGGTTGCAGCTAAAATGATGGGGAAATTGATGTCAGGTAATTTTTTGAATTTTGTCTGTAGTTAAATTTGAAAGTTGTTAAGATACTTAGCAGTTTTTAAAAGCTGTCACAATTTTAAGGGGGATGCTGTGGATCCAGTGGCTGTGGAAACCTGGACAGTGAGTCATATAAGCCTTGCAGTGAGGATGGATATGAGAAGTTTATATCACTTGGTCCTGAGCATTGTTCTTCGTATGTTCCTTTTTTAGTTATATTTTTGAGAAATTTTATTATGATGCATGATTGAATTAGTAAGTTACAATATAAAGATTACATAAGTTTTTGGAAAATATTTTTAATCCTTTTTTTTTTTTAATTAAAATTAATTTCTTTTTTTGTTTTGATCAATTTCTCCCATTTTTTCCTCTTTAAAACAACGCATGCACTAAAATGTCTCAATTTCTTTTGTAGCTTCATGCATGATATCATTGCAACATTTTCATGCATTTTTTTTCAGTCGCAGTTTGAGAAAATGGGAGAAAGGATTAATGCAACATTGGAATAAGAAGCACTCTGTAGAGCAAAGGTATCTTGATGCCTTACTTATAATAAGCGATGATATGACAAATTTTGTTAATTTTTTTTGTCTTAAACCAATTTTTACAAATCCAAATTTTACCAAGGAATCATCTCACCACCAAAAAAAGCAATTACTAATCAATTCAAAATCCACTGTTTGAGTTAGATGGCAAAATTGTCATATTATTGGTTATTATCTTTTATATACCCCAGGCCTTTTTACTTTAAATTTATTTTCATAGTACTTTACCCCACGTTCAGAAAGCAACCCAGCAATATAACTGGGACCATGCCCTGCTTGAGCATTGGCAACGTCCTAAACCCAAAAGTAATGCAAGCAAGAAAAGGTAGATAGAAGAAAACATCTTAAAAGACCTAAAAGGGAGAGTTTCGGAAGTTAATTTTCTTACCCAATTTTTTCTCACTTGACGTCTTTATACTTAACATATTAAATGTGGCCTTTAATTTTGAAGTTATTATTGCAAAGATATTGGTTTGGGGCTTGGGGTGTGGGGCAGAATGAAGCATGTTTTTCATTGTAACGAAAGTCACAGCATGGAACCAAACATTTGTTAATTAGTATTTTATCGCTTTTTTTTTTATCGAGAAGTTTGGAAGAAAATTAATTGAAAAGGCTTAATTTAAATCTATCTGTTTTTTAAGTAAACATCCTGCGGCGAAAAAGAAGTCTTACAAGCTCTGCAAGAAACCTTGCGAGGATGTTACTGATGATTCTGGGAGCAAATTAAAAGAAGATTCCATAAAATACAAGACAGTGGAAGCATTACATCATCATAAAAATAGCAAGAAACAGTCGCTAGCTGCATCTAGGACAGTTCATCCTAAATTTAAATCAAAAATTAGAAACGAGAAATCGTTGAAGAAACATAAAAAGTCAGATGTTCCTGTTGTCGAAGAGGCAGACGAAAGAACGAGAATGACGGTACCGGAAAACGGTAAGATTTAAATTGATAAAACTTCATTCAACTACATAATTTTGTCATTGTGCAATCTTTCAGTTTAGATACACATGCTTATGCGTATGAAATTATGTTCTAAGGTTGCATGTTTTTATATCTATCGTTTATCTTATGCTTATATAATACACGCAACATACAAACCTACACAGCGACATGCATGTGACCAGATGATACAAGCTGCATTGCAAATACGGCAAAAAAAAAAAAAAAAAAACAATTTCAATAATCTGCTTATAAAAATTTGCACAACGCAAAAGGTTTTCCCAACAAAAAATAGATAACTGATACGCACACGACGTAAAGCTGACCGACAATACGCGACGAAGAGCACAACAAACCGTATTTTTTTGACGGCGTTTTTTATGCTCTAGACG